>NW_017306962.1:650032-686018 GCF_000935625.1 Nanorana parkeri
TCGAGGCAGAGAGGGATCAGGGAAAAACGATCCTCTATACAGAACACAGCAGCCAGGAGGACTTACTATGAGGCGGTCTGGAGACGGGACATTGGAGACAGGAACAGTGCGACCTCAGCAGCTCAAAAGTCAGCACACAAGGAGGAGAGGGCGGGGGAGGGGCGGCCCTGACGTCACACTGGACGGAGCTCTATCACTCTGATCTTCTATCTCGGGCTGTTTGGCTGCAGCCTGCTGGGTCTGTGTTCCGATTGTACACTAGCGCCGGCACTGCTCCCTTGTCACCGTGGCCGATGCTCATGTAAGGGTCCCGGGCGGGCCCCTAAGCCTGGTCGGGCCCCTGACATGCGTATCGGCGGTACCCCCCTGACGGGGGCCCTGGAGATGGAGTTGGCGGCTGGCAGAACGTATAATCTGTGAACATAGCAAAGGTCAGGCCAAGCAGCAGACAATTAAGGAATTCAGTAATGTAGCAAAGGTCAGTAAGCGGAACAAAGTAACGGGGTATCAGATGTACTTGGTCAGCAGGAACATAAAGGCAGCTATTAATCAATGAGAGGAGCTAGAAGGATGGCTCCATTGGCTAGCATCTGGAATGTTAAGCAGGCAGAGACAGCAGATGTCGTCAGGGGAGCTGCAGGTAAGAGGATCACACTGTGCTGGTTAACGTGACTCTTCAGAGCCCAGCATAGATTCTGCACAGCCCACCTGAGAGTCTCAGGTGGGCTGTGCAAGATCTGTGGTGGGCTCTGTGGGGTCTTCAGTGGGCTCCGCAGGGACTCATTGGGGCTTTGCAGGATCTGTGGTGGCCTCTGTAGCCTGCAGATTTGTGGTGGACTCTGCCGGGTCTCAGGGGAGCTGTGCAGGATCTGTGTTGGGCTCTGCAGCCTGCAGATCTGTGGTGGGATCGTCAGGGTCACAGGAGGCTGTGCAGGATCGGTGTTGGGCTCTGCAGGGTCTCAAGGGGGATTTGCAGGATCTGTGGTGGGCTCTGCGGGGTCCATGGTGTGCTCTGTGGGGTATCAGGGGGCTTTGCAGGCTCTGTAGGGTCTCATGAGTGCTTTGCAGGATCTGTGGTGGGCTCTGCAGGGTCTATGGTGGGCTCTGCAGGGTCTATGGTGGAGCGCTGCAGGGACTCAGGAGGGCTGTGCAGGGTCTCAGGAGGGCTCTGTGGGGGCTCTGCAGGGTCTCAGGGAGTTGTGCAGGATCTGTGGTGGGCTCTGCAGGGTCTCAGGGGGGCTCTGCAGGGTCTATGGTGGGCTCTCTGGGGCCTTTGGTGGGCTCCTCAGGGACTCAGGGAGGCTTTGCACGATCTGTGGTGGGCTCTGTAGCCTGCAGATCTGTGGTGGGCTCTGCAGGGTCTCAGGAGGGCAGTGCAGGATCTGTGGTTGGCTCTGCAGGGTCTCAGGAGGGCTGTGCAGGATCTGTGGTGGTCCCACCATAGACCGCAGAGCCCATCACAGATCTTGCGCAGCCCACCATAGACCTCGCAGAGCCCACCATAGATCCTGCACAGCCTACCTGGGACCCTGCAGAGCTCACCTAAGACCCCAGCTTTACCCCTAAGCTGATAGAGGAACATGTCAAAAGCAGTGTGCTGTATCCTGCGACTGTCAGGTTACGCAAAAAGTCTTAAACAGGAAGGGGTGGGGCAAATTTAGTGTGAGGGGGGGGCGAGTTTTGTCTTGCCTAGGTCAGCCTCAAACCAAAATGAACCGCTGGGTGCACCAGCGCATATGTAAGTAATGAAGTTGTCTAAGACTGATGGTAAGGCTGGAGTTTAGTGTTTTTTTAAATTATATCAATTCTTCTTAAACTGACCCTGTTGCTATAGCAACGCATTCCAATCAAAACATACCAGTAACAGAACATAGGACATACTCACTTTTCTTGCTTCCTGAGCGACCAAACCTCTCTCCAATGTTGAGATTTCCTTTGCAGCTCTCCTTGGTTTCTTTTTCTCACCTCCACCAATTACAGGACACAGTAGTGATTCTAAAGTCACTTATCTCAGGTGGAACCAGCTGTAGATAACCCAGAGTATCGGTTTCCCTTGGAACTTCTGCAGAACGTTTGTTAGCATTATAATGGAGTTTAACAACACAAGAAAGGTGACTCTGTTCTGTCTTCTTTTGCAGGTGTGCACTGGCATTAAAGTTATAAAGTGGCAGGGTCACACTAAAGAATACTTTGACCAAAATGCAATATCAAAAAATCCATGTTTTATTAACCCCAATAAGAAATTACCCAGTATGAACACACCTTAAGTATTTGGACGTCAGTTATAGTCTTTTATTGTTAAATTAGATGTTCATCATCTTGAACAGTGATCTCGTGCCATTCTATAGCCTATGCTCTTATGTGGATAGATTTATAGGTATCATGACACCTGTTCCTCAAGGCTTTGACACAAGAAGGTGTTACAACACTTTTCTTGAGATTCACTACCCTAGAGACTGTTCATTGATTCCTGTAAATTACCAGGACCGTCACCTGTTATCATAGCTGCTGTGCTAGTTTTGTCTATTGATTGCAATTCCTGCATAAAATAAGACATTTTTAGGGTGCTTGATTTACCATTAACCCTCCAAAGGAACCGATGCATCTATTAATCCAGCTCACATTCGGGGAAACTTACAACAAAATAAAATATATGGCAGACAGAATTGATTTTTTACTATTACTGTCATGATGGTTGGTAGTAATCATTTTAAATATTTACGACACAAACATTGCAGGAATATTGCACATTCAAATAATTTAAACAAATAAGCATGATTTCACTTGTATTAAGCTCTGCTTAAGAAGTGTATACAGAACACAACTTTCAGGCGAGTTGTGCTCAGTTGTATATTTTATTTAGTGCCAACATATTCAGCCGCATTTTGCAGAGTATTGTTTACAATTCACATCAGTCACTGTTCTTTTCATGCTTCTACAGTTTAATGCCCTTTGCTTTCATACACTTTAGGACCACTTTAGGTATAAGTTAATGAAGGCGAACCCTGACAGGACCTGTAAACCAGCAGTAGTGATATAAAACACATCCATCTTCCTCAATAATCAATAGCAAGACACGGGAAGCAGGAGAGGATGGCCAGTTGATGGCAAAAATGTCATTTTGCTGCAACAAAATTTCATCCAACAAACAAAATTTCATCCAGATTACCGCTAACAGATTTTGTCCGAATCCCAAAACGAGTTGAATTTCGGACACGAATCCCGAAAAACTAAATAACGCAAATTCGGAATCAAAACTAATCAAAATCCAGAGTTATGACTTACCGGTAACTCTATTTCTAATAGTCTTCTAGGACAGCACTTTGAGATATGGAGTCTCCTCCCCAAACTACAGGAAACATGTCACCACTAGTCTTTAAAAGGCCCGCCCTCTCTCCAGTCCCTCAGTCATTACGAGAACAGAAGGCACACTGGAAAAAAGCAGAAACAAAACAACACCACTGCAAAATATTAGGGTTGCACAGATATCAAGTACAGTACTTGGTACAAGTACATGTACCGATACCTTTGAGCTCCAAGACTAGACTAGAGAAAAATTCAAAAATTAGGAGCCAGTTGTCATTTGTAAGGAGCACACGGAGCTCCTGGGATTTGTACATCTCTGTTTTAATGTACGATTTTGTTTTTATAAATATAAATAAAGGGATGCACAGATACCAGTTTTGCGAGTACGAGTACTGGTACTTGCCAAGTACTTACAAGTACGAGTACTGATATATTTTTGTTTATTGTCATGTGACAGTTTTTCTAAAACAATACAGACTAATGATTTCAGGACAGTTGTGGTGCGCCAGAGCCCGGTCCCAGCTGCCACCCCTGCAACTCTGGTAGTTCTCGTGAAAATGCCAAGTATCGGCACTGGTACTCGAAAAGTATCTGTGCATCCCTACAAAATATCAACATCAACATTGCAAGCATGAATGGATGGGCAGCTTCTGTCCTGGAAGACTAACCATGGATTTCCTCCTAACGTCTTCCAGGACAGCACCTTGAGATGATAACCAAGAACTTACCATTTTTAGGGAGGGACCACAGCTTGAAGTACCTTACGACCAAACGCTTGATCTCTTGCTGAATAGAGATCCAAGAGATAATGTCGGACGAAAGTTGAAAATCTAGACCATGTGGCAGCTCTGCAGATTTGTTCCAGAGTAGCACCAGCTCTTTCGGCCCAGGAAGCTGCAAAGGCTCTAGTCGAGTGTGCAGTAACAAAACTCGGAGAAGGAATGCTCTGAACTGTATAAGCTTTCTTAGCCACCTGGCTAATGAGGATTTAGAAGCTTGCTTACCCTTGGAGCCTCCAGAATACAGAACAAACAACGCATCTGACTTCCTAAACGCTTTAGAAACTTGAAGATATTGAAGGAGACAACGTCTAACTTCTAAACAGTTAAATGAGAATTCTCTTGAATTTGCAGGATTATCACAAAAGGTAGGTAGAACAATCTCCTGTGATCTATGGAAAAGTAGAAGAAACCTTTGGTAAAAAGGCTGGATCTGTCCTAAGAACAATACGATCCTCAAACACCATCAACAAGGGCTCTCTGATGGAGAGAGCCTGCAGCTCACTTATTCTAGGAGCTGAGGTTATAGCAATCAAAAAAATAGTTTTCAGCGTCCGAGATCTAAGTGAGGCTTCAACTAAAGGTTCAAAGGGAGACCCCGTTAATCCCTGCAGAACTATAGATAAATCCCATTGAGGCATGGAGATAGGTCGAATTCTTTTGAGAGCTTTGAAAAATCTCGAAACAAAATTATTTTCCGATAAGGACATTTGAACAAACACACTAAGTGCTGCTACCTGCACCCTAAGGGTACTGAGTGCCAACCCCTTATCTGCTCCTGCTTGGAGAAAATCCAAAATGTCTGGAATCTCTGATGCTCTGTTAAACTTCTTTCTCCAGGTGTTAAATGTTTTCCACACTTTACCATATATTTTCCTAGTTACTGGCTTACGGCTATGTAAAAGAGTATCAATGACCCTGCCAGAAAACCCTCTGGTTCTCAAAATGTCTTCCTCAGAAAGAAGGCTGTCAGACTGAACCCAGATAGCAAGGATAACTTGCCACAAACTTGTGGCAGGGTTAAATTGTAATTCTTGTTAACTTGCTGCACACGTTCCTGGCAAATTGTAGATTTGCAGAACACTCGCAGCACAAGTTCTAGTTGACACTTTTTGAATTTGTAGCAAATTTGCTTGGCAAGTCTACAGCAAGAGTCCTGCAGGTCTTAGCAAACGCTCTGCAAGCTCGCTGGTCTGGAGACTTGCAATGCAGACTTGCTGTAATTGTGCAACAAAATTGTTAAGCTTGGCAAGTCTGCAAGAGTTTAGCAAGTCATTTTCAAACTTGCAGCTCAATTGCTTGCTTTCTCAGAATCTGCCTACCTCTGGATGCAGGACCGCCCCCTGAGATATCAAGTCCGTTCTGACAGGAAGAGTCCAATGTGGCCGATCTGTCAGGGAGAGCAACAGAGAGAACCATGCTCTCCTTGGCCAGAATGGTGCAATTAGAATGAGCTCTGTCTGTTCCTGCATAAACTTTTGGAGCACCCTTGGAATTAGATGGATTGGCGGGAACGCATAACAAAGCGGAAAATCCCAGGGGTTTGACAGTGCATCCACTGCTAATGCGACATCCCCTGGATGCAGTGAAAAAAACTGACCTATCTTTGCATTCTCCTGTGAGGCAAAGAGATCGATGACCGGAGGTCCCCATTTCTCTGACAGGAGAAAAAACACTTCTGGGTTCAGACTCCATTCGTCTTGCAGTACCTCTAGACGACAGGTAATCCGTCAAGAGGTTGTGGGTCCCCTTTAAATGAACCGAACTCAAAGAGGCCAGATTCACTTCTGCCCAGCAAAAAATGCTCCGGGTGAGGCTCTGTTAACGAGATTGGACCACTCCCCTGCAGTCGACTGACTGCAGCAATCACCTTCAGAAATTTTTTCTTGGGGAAGAAAAGTGCTCTGCTTTACAGTATTGAACACATAACCCAGGCTTCTGGGCAGGTGATCCCGCGATCGAACTTTCCGGCCAGTCGAATACGAACTGAACACGGGGGTGTTCAGCTCATCACTAATGCAGAGACCCAATGAGAGTGGTGTAAGCAGACCAGGACCAACAATACAATAATAATGAAAGGAACTACTCACAGTATGTTGTCAGCCAGGGTCAGTAGATTGTCCATCAAGCAATGCAATTTCAGTATAATTTATAACATGAGCCAAATAAGTAAGTTCTTTGTCTGTAAAAATCCACTGTAAAGTGCATTGGTTTTGCATGTATTTTTGTTTATTATAGTCAGGACTAAAGAAAAATCTTATTTTTTTTATACCAGTTCAATTTATACTGTATATGAATATTATGTAATATTTTATCTAGCCAGCAGGTTGAGCTCTAGGCTCCTCTGAGTGCTCCCACTACCTAACACTGTTTGTTCTGTTGTTTGCAGAGATCAATAGCACAAGGTGAGATTTATGTACAGAGCAGGATGAGACAGAGTAATTAATTATTTGTTGCTGTAACTGCTTAAGTTAGCTGGAGATAGGTTTTATTTATTAGTGACTTATGTAAAGTCAATTTCAATCTACTAGTCCATCTAACTATCAGTTTGTTGATTGTGGGAGCTCAGATGTAGGGGACTTGCCAGTACGATTGGACCTCTACTCAAGTAGACTATGATACCGCACAATCTCCTGCGTAGTGGTAGCCAGTACAGGGGCAGTCCAAGAGCACGGTAGTAAAATCACAATCCAGAATCATAGTCGTTTAATGTAGCAGAGATCGAGGCAGGCAGCAAAGTAATAGGGTCATGGAACAGGCCAGGGGCAGTAACAGGAATCAGAAACAGGTATAACGCCAGGCACACTAAGAACATGCTTAACAATAACCAAGCAAATAATGATTCACCCTTCCTGCTTAAATACCTGTTGGCAATGAGATGATATCATTTCCAGGGGCGGACCACTTCCTTGGAGGGGTGTGCACTGTCCCTTTAAGAGGCGGTCCAGTGCTCGTGCGTGCCTCTTCCTGTACAGCTCTGGACGATGGAACAAGTGGACACCACACACAGCAGCCATTGGGCTCGGAGCTGCACTCGGAGACACTACCCTCTCCACAGGCTAATAATGCTGCTGAGAGTGGCTATGTTGCTCCTCCATAGATACAGTGGAGGAGTAAATGTAGTCACCCTAAGATAGGAAGTGTGTGACCGGTAGGATCCTAAGGTGAAAACTGAGGAAGCAAAAGCTTAAAAGAACGCTAATCCAACGGCGCATCTCTCAATTGGTAACTGCAATAAATAACTTTTTTGTTCTTGGGTTTAAACTAGGGATGAGCAAACAAGGACAGGTTTTGGTTTAAGGAGTATTAGCGAACCCGGCAGGAAGTCCGAGAACCCCAAACACAGTGCCAAACCCTATTGAAGTCTATGTGAGTTCAATCTTGTTAATAAAGGGGGCATAAGTAGCGGGGCACTGCCTATTCTACATGTACCAATGCAAAAAAAGTTATGTTGAAAATGCCGTTCAGCGGGAAGAGAGTCTTTTACCGTAGCTTAAAGGGAACATTAACACCACACAAATCCTTTAGATAACATGCTCAGGGTTTCCCTTCAAGGCGCATGTAAAGTAAAATTATAAATAAACAGGGTAAGGTTCCCTTTTAAATTCATACCAGACCTTTATCCAGGTATGCAGCCTAAGTGGCAAAGAAAGGGTGAACAACCGTGCATTCTTGAACCATACCAGACCACATGTCTTTCAACATTAGGTACCTTGCAAGGGGCAAAGCCTCCCCCCTGCATGGCACCTTGTCTCCGTTTTAAGGGGTCAAGGAACACTTCCCCACATCTAGTCCCCAAGAGGATGTGGTGTTTTTTGGGGAGGTGGGCATATTGTAAACATAACCCCCAGGGGAATGAGTATATGATACATTAATAGCCCTTATTACTCATTCCCCTCCAAAAAAAATCAAAGTGAGTACACCAGCACTTAGACAAAGTCCTTTAATTACATTATAATAAACACTTTAAGGCACCAACATTGCATTTTTTTGTGCCGAACACTATTTGAGACTCAGAAAAGCAGAGCATGGTGTCCCAAAACTATTTGTATCATTTCCACCTAAAAATATATTAGTCAAGTCTTCTAAAATAAAAATAATTTCATACAAATACCAAATGATCTTTTTCCCTCTTGTATAAAACACGATGACACTTCTGAACATTGAATGCAAAGGCTGTTATGTTACGATTAGCTGCCAGATTATGTAAAGCTAGCATAATCACTATTGTTTCTATGTTACAAGAAGGGGGAGGGAGGGGTTAATCATCTTTTTATTAGAACAGACCTCGGGTGTCGCTTTAGAACCTTGCACAAAACAGCAGGGACTACTGTTACCATATAATTAAATCTGGAATAGACCTCCCCGACCCCCTCCCAAGGCAGAGGGTTAATGCTCTGAGTCTGATGAGGCATCATTGTTGGGAGGGGCGCCGTTCAGATAACTTGGAGATTGTGTGTAGCGGAGATCACATTAAATCTCACCGCCTGTACCCGCAGAGATGTTAACGAGCCAGGCAGCTGAAATGGGGGGCTAATTAAATTTGCGTGTATTACTTCTCAGGCGAAAATGATCATCCCTGCTGCAAAAGAGACATAAATAACACGGGCCAGCCCTGGAGCTGTCACATCGGGGAACAGCTAATGTCACATCCTGTGCCAGACCCGGAGAGATCCGTAGAGCATCACTGGAGGCCTGTGCACATGAGAAATGCAAATGGGAATGGGGCCCATTGGACCTTAGTGGATGTGCATTAACCTCTTCAAAGCCATCTGCTAACCATGAATGCCCAGCTGCGTAGCACTAGCATTAGAAGATACATGTCCAACAATCCTGAGCAGCATTAAAAAGCCTGTCAGTATAATAAGCAAACTGTAGGTTTATACAGAAATAGCGAATTGTATGCACAAGCTCCAGCTGTGTACAGAGTTGAAGGGAAACTTTTATGTGGGCTGTCATTTTGTGTCCTTCAATTTTCCAGGTGTTTTCAAGTGACTTTCTGACACTTTTAGATAATTACAACAGATTATTTTTCGCTAAATATAATTTCCTTTTTGGTCATTTGCTAATATTAGAAAATTATATAAGCCTCATATATCTTACTTCTTACGGCTCATTCATACGGGTGTGCACGTCTGTAAGTCTGTAACTCCCTATGGGAAAGCTGCATACCTGAACCTGAAAATCTGTGCATCCAAGTGGGGGCACACGAACATGTACGGATGTGCAAGTTCGGGTCTGCGTGCAACTGCGTGCAGCCGTGGCCTCACATAGGGAGGTACAGGCTGCTGCACACAATAACATGCAGAACCTGTCCCTCCTGGGAGCAGGCCTCTGCACAGGCATTCACACCGTATTTACATGCACACCCATATGTATGAGCCCGTTTAAATTACATGTAAATTAGGGAGGTATGCACGCATAACATGTAGTACTAAAAATATACTTTATTATTAATAGGTACCGTCAAATGTGCTCATCACTGGGGTCCGCTAGCTATGCTGTTAACCCTTTACACCCACAAACCAAAGCTGCGCCACATGTTTTAACAGAAACCGTTTATAGTATCTATTTTAGCAATTATGACTTTTAGTAGATGTCTATGACACACTGCATCAAGGACAGGAAGATAAGAGAGTTAAAAATAAGATAGCACTATTTCAAGAAGAATTCCTGGAAAATCACTTAAATGGGGCTACCACTGCACTACAAGGGTTAAGCGCTTGTTTTGTATAGGGAACTCAAATAAAGCATATTTTCTTACCTGAACCTTGGTCCTGCCAGCTCTCTGGGTTGCTAGACCAGTCCCAACAGCCTCTTCTCCCCTCCAGCATTCTAAGGGCTGCTGATGTCATCAGGGCTAGATTTCCCACAAGGCCAACTAAGGCCCGGCCTTGGGCCAGCAGGGGTGTCGAATTCCTATCTCCCGGTGCCCGCGACATGCAGTACCGGGTGGGTAGTTGTTTTCTACATTTAGCCCTGCTTTGGGAAAGCAGAGCTAAATGTACAGCGGGGAAACCGCCACTTGTTTTGTACAAGTGATCCCGGCAATGTCGGCGAGATCACTTGTATGCAGCGTGCTGGTCTTCCATTCTAAATGGGGGGGGGGGGTGTTTGGCGGGTTGGGGGGGTGCATTTTGCATGTCTTTTGCAGGTTCTTTAAAGAGCTGTTCTTTAAAGAGCCAAGACTTCTTTAACCACCTCCTATCCATGGCCGTTCCTAAATGGCCGGACGGGAGCCTTATAGCAGTGGGGAAACAGAGTGCACACGAGTGGGGAAACTGTCAGAAATGTAAACAGCGAATGATGGCTGTTTACATTCAAGCAATCGGGTGTCTCTAGAGACGCCCGATCGTTTGCAGTCACTTGTAGTGGGTGCGGGTGTGCATCCCCCCCACCCCCGCCGTCACTGGCAGGGGCGACTCTGTCAGTGGAGATCAAAGGGAGTTCAGTACTCAAGCTCCCTTTGATCTCCTCTCCAGTCCCACGAATGCAGGAGGTGATGTATATTACATCACTTCGGCATTCAGTGTCTCTCTGGCAACAGATGCCAGTGAGAAGCTGCTGAAGCAGATCTCTGCTTCATCAGCTTCTCTGGGAGTCCCTAGGTGACATTAGGGGTCTTGTAGACCCCTGATGTTTCCATAAAGAGGACCTGTCATGTGAATTGGCTATCACATAGGGGGTTTCTTAGCCCCCTATGTGATAGCAATAAAGTTAACTGTAAAAAAAAAAAGGTTTACAAAAATGTAAGCATAAAAAAATAAAGAAGCTTAAAAAAAATAGTGACAAATAAAAAAAAATTGTAAAATAACCCAATTTTTAAAAAAAGTTTCCCGCCCCCCACATACACATGCAAATATGCGCCTGGTGCGCCTATGCACGAAAACGACGACTCCACCTACTGTGCCGCACATGTTATATATAGCCGCGAACGTCGGAATGAGAGCAATAATTTTAGGGCCATTAATTACCGATAACACTAAACTGATGAGCGGTAAAAGCTTTTAAAGCGGCGCCTATGGCCAATTTTGGGTGTGGTCGTTTGGTGTCTATTTACCCGACGTGACCCTGTCTTTTATATTTTACCAAAAAATTGGGGTGATAATAATTGTTTCATAACATTTCATAGGGAAACAGTTTTTTTTCAAAATTTAGGGTACTTTTTTTGTTATATAGTAAAAAATAAAACAGTGGTGATTAAATACCACCAAAAGAAAGCTCTATGTGTCCCCAAAAAATGGTATAAAATTAATTTCAGTACAGCGTTGCATGACGAATAAACGTCAGTCAAACTACTGCAGCGATAAATACTAAAAAATGGCCTGGCCCGGAAGGGGGTTTAACACCCTGGTCTTTAAGTGGTTAATTTCTGATTTACAGTAGAGCATTTAGAAATAAAGCTTTTTAGATATTACTTTAATGCAGGGAAAGGAAAAAGCAGTACAGGAAAATATATACAGAAAAAGATATTACAAAATACAGACAGAGTAAATAGGAATAAATGTGAAAAGTACTTAACAGAGATTGTATGCTCTTAGTTCTAAATCCAATTCATTGTCTGGTCTATGCATTAAGGTCATCAGCTCTCATGAATGACCCTTTGCATGGTTTTGATGGAAAATTGAGAGCTGTCTGCTGCCAGTAATAATTTTGTGGACCCTCTAGAGGGTGTCTACACAAATGAACTAACCAATCAAAGAGTCTGTGGGGTGGGGAAGAGTTTTGTGATATTTTAGCAGACAATCACTCACTACAGTTTTTCTAACTGTATCAGTATTTCCAGATGCCCGTGTTTTATAGTGCAAACAACAACATATACATGAACCATGCAACCAACCATACATGAAATCATGAATTGATAGACATCAGACACGATATGGATTGTATGTTGGACTACCTCAGAGGGAATAATGTCTTCTATCAGTTTTCTTCATCTTGTAATATAGGGGTGTTTCGTATTTAAGTTATTGCTACTTTTTATATATTTGTTATTAACTTAAGCTCAAGCATAGCCCTAATTATGGAAATTGTATAGATTTTTGTTTTGGCAGCCAGACTGAAATACATATTCCTTTAACTGCTCTGCTAAACTATTTACGACCTGCTCCAGGAGCCTCTTAGGAGGTCTTATAGGATGCCAACAGAGCTAAATTAAAAGTCCCTAGTCAAATGCTGTTTATGATGGCTAATAGTGCTCTGGTTCCTGTAGCCTGTCAAAGATGATATGACTAGTATGTTCTAATTAATTTATGATAGCCTGCTTCATGTCTCGAGCTGGTTGGGTTCTAGTGGGGGGTTCTCACACACAAGATTATAATTCTAATCGTCTGTCGCTGACTTGTGAATTTTGGAGAAAAGAGGGTTTACTGTGTTTAGTGCGATGCCAATTCTTTTGACTCAGTTCATTGAACCTCATTATTCTCACAGTATCCACCCACCTCAGCATAATTATCTTTTCCAGTGAGTTAGTTCTTCTCATAATATGCCCGAAATTAGACAGCTTAAAGTATATTTACTTCTTTATAAGTTACAATAGAACTAAACTGTGGCTGGGGAGCAGGATCTCTTGCCATAATGTGTATTATGTACATAAAGTATGCACACCCTATTTATAGCCCTGCCTCTTAATTTACCCTCTTTCAGCACTGACAGCTCCATGCTAGATGTCACTGCTGCCAATTTCGCCAACACTTTTCCCAGACCACTGGATGACCACAGAAGAAGCAACTCTCACTCATGAGGGGTTACATTATCCCAGCTCTATTCTCCCATTCTTACAAATGCCACCAGTGGATCATAATGTACACTACACTGAGCATGTACCAGAGGCAAAGGTTTTTCTTACCTTCAGTTGTGGTGACAGCTGCCAAAAGGACAGATAAGTGCATGGGCATAAAAGGAAGAACTGTCAAAATCTGTTCTTTATGTGGATAGAAGGTAAATAAAAATCAGAGATAGCGTTTGGTATCTCTTCACGACACCTTCAGAATAGTTCTGTGGTAACTATAGTATCTTACTAGCAGATGGTAGGATATTGTTTCTGGCCAATACATTTTACATTCATTATGAGTGTATCTTTTCTCTGTATCTAAAAAAGAGAGGGGAGCTTCATGCTCTGGAGATGTAGATCTATGAGATAACCAAATGGGAGACAACCAAAGCATTGATAGATTTGCCATATAGGTTCTTTTGAAATAGATGTGTGTCCAGATGCAAAGCCTTAACGCCTGTTCCCAATTACGGTACACCATAATTTTAACTTGTACTACAGGAAAATGACTGACAAGTCCTCCTTACAGGTTATGTGAGCAATGGTGTTTAGAACAGCTTCCCAAATCTACAGAAATTTGTTCTGGAAATTAATTGATGCCCGGTGAAGCACATGTGTCAGGTTTTAGATAGAGCATGATGACACATGAGATTGTGGGTTCCTGTGAGTGAAATTGGGTGTCTATCTTTATAATGGCCATGCTGGCTGCATTTACAAGAGAATATTAGAATTTAAAAGAAAACAAGTAGGGTGTTGCACCATCTGTGAAGTCATGCTTCCACCTCAAGAAAGTTGGAAGATCATCGTAAATTGAGAGCTGCATCTGGTATCCACTATGGGCTGGCTGGCATCAGTGAATAGTAAGAGTGGTTAGCTGCACTTATGAAGGTTGCGCATGGGCAAGCTTACTGGAGTGCAAAGGCTGTAAACAGAGAATAGCATAAATTGTGCACCTTAAAGGTATTGCTTAACTGAGACAGTAATATGAATAGACACTACATGTATCCTGAACTGTCTATGCCAAGCCTAACTGTAGAAATCCTTTCAGTATGTGTGCAGTTTGCAGATCCATATTGAGAGAAAGTGCAATTTGCACTAGGGTTCTTTGAAAAGCTACACTGTCTTTTTTCTAAATGGACTACAATTCATAGCAGAGGACAGCACCTCCCAGAATGGAATACCCCCATCTGACTCTTTTTAGAAGACTTGCAAGTGCACTGTCTTACCTTGTCTGATTTGAGTTCATAGCTGTGGTTGCAGCTATGCAATCCCCTAAGCATGAACAAATCCTATTTAATTTTACTGCAATTCTACTTCCAAGCTGCCTTTACCATATTATGGGTAAATTGTACATAAGGAAAGTATGTTATATGGCAGGAGAAAATCTGCAAGGAAAGCTGTACTGTATGCACCTTTCCCGCTAAGAATAATGCAAGTAGATGCTGAAAAATAGGTAGGCAGGCGTACTCATTACCCCTACACTGGACAGCCACCACAATGTTCTCCGAGTCAAGCTGGTAATGGCTTTGATTGATGTCCTATGTCTTGCTGGGGATGGATGTTTGCTAATTATGTGAAGAGGGTGACACCTGTGCCCTCTGCGTGCAAAGCTTCCACCTGCTTTAACTCCTACTTAATATTAGACTTACTGCCAGAGGGCTCTTTATTATCGAAAGCGGAGGAGAGGTAAAGGTTCATTCCCACATCAAAAACCACATTGAATTTGCAACCCTGTGAATAAAATCACCCATGCAGTACCTTCTCTGTTGGTTTTAAATGATTTCGGACTGCAGGCTGCCCTTAATTAATATGTACTATAGCAAGCAGCACAAGAACAAACACATGGAATGATTCGTAGCCTGCTTACAGGAGCTACGAGCGATAAGAACATTCTCAATATCATATCAATGTGTATTTAAAAGACAATTAACATCGATAACTATTTCATAGGGCTTTCATCCACAGATAAAAGACTAAGCAGGGAAATGTCTGCATTATTTATAAGTAAAGTTTATTTTGCGTTTACAGTTAAACATATAGGGAAAATAATGTGTTCAGGAAACATTGTGTAGCCAGTTAGAACTGCCCATTTAGAAAACATTCTGGCTTTTTAGTAAGTACATATATCAAAAAATAACTTTCAAAATGATATAATAAAAACAAGATGTATAGATATAAATATATTTTTTTCCAGGATGCATTTTCTTTCCATCAGCAAGCACTATACCATCTTCAGAGACTTCTGAACATCCAACACCCCTCTCTTGGACAGAAGAGCCATAATCAACCAATACTGGTATACGTTACAATACATGCAAAAGACGCTCAGAAAATACTGGTAAAAGTCCTACAATAGCTCTGCAATCAGCTTTCTAACTTTACTTCTTTGGACACCTTCACACCCAAAAGGAGATATTCCCTATAATTAACCGCCATGTGCATGCACGTAAATTTACCCACATCATAAAACCCATATTATGCCACACTGTAAGAGGAAGCATGTCCATCAGACCTTTACCGTACATTTATACTCCGGAGAAATTGTGAACTCTGCGGCTGAAAGTAAGTATGCCCATCCCCTACCACTTCAATAAATAGCATTCCACAGAATCCACCACAACATAAATATATGACCAATAACACAAACAAAATATCCAGCAATCAAGCTCCTTTCTTATTATTGCAGTTTGTGCCTTTAGTAGATTATCCACTGGAGGGAGCTCTCAGTGACCCAGCCAGCTTGTTGCTTCACAACTAATGAGTTAAGATATCAGCCACATAAGCAGTGTTTTGTTTTGATAAGTTAGAAACAGTGTTCGGCTCACTTCACTTCTGATCGGTCATTCACTCGGCTGCCCTCGGCAGCTTTGTGAATAGACCCCATAGACTCATATTGTTAGAAAAAGCAGTAAAGCACAACCTATATGTAGTACTGCGAAGAAGGAAGCAGAGCCTGAACATGTAATAAGCAGATTTTTCTGCCTCCATGTACTTATACAGTTACAAATTATACACAGAAACTTGATTTTTGAATAATCTATCTAAACACTTATTTGTATGTATATTTACAAATACACTAATCTGAATGAATTATTTTGTGTGGGCACTCAAATCTCAGAGCTGTTGGATTTTGATACGGGACAGTTAGGTTTTGGCGCTGACATTTTCTGTGCTGATAAGGCTTGGACAAAACTTTTTAGGGCCGGTTCACACCACAAACGCCGTGTTCCAGTGCGTTCAGCCTCTGGAACGCACTGGAATGCAAGCCGGCTCCCTGCCTTCAGGGGCGGGAGGGGGCGAGACGGTGCATTGAAGTCAATGACACCGCAGCCACGCCCTCCGCCCGCAGTGCGATCAACTGCACACAGGACGCAGGCACATTAGTGTCTGCATTCCAGTCCAGTGCGATCATCAAAAATAGTGCTTGCAGTTCCAGGCCAGTGTGATCTGCAAAAATAGTGCTTGCAGTATGTTTGCAGATCGCATTGGACCGGAAAACACAGACACTAATGAACGAAGGGAGCCGGCCGGCTTGCGCAACCATTTATTTGATTGTTGGCCGGGACTGCTGAAAGGTGTGCGGAGGGCACCTCCATCAATTGAACCTATTCAGAGAATCCACGCTGGCCTCACAAATATCCCTTTCTTGCACCTCTCCTTATTTGTCTGTAGGGTGCAGCCATCTTGTTTATAACATCAGCGGCACCCAGCTAACTATTCCAAATAATTTCCCTGGCGCCCTTCAAGATCTTGCACAAGTGCACCAGGGAGCAGGTCTGGAGTGCACTCCTGGTCCACTTAACGGAAAGAAGTTCTCAAAACTGGTGCAGACAGAATATGGAGCAGTTGCTCATAGTAACCAATCATTTTCTCTTTTCAATTTGTTCAGTTAAGCTTGGAAAATGAAAGATAGAAGCTGCTTGGTTTCTATGGGCATCTGCTCCAGATTCTGTCTGCTTTAGTTGTGATGAATTCCCCCCAGTGTCTTTTTGGCATAACAACTGATCATCAGAGGTTTACAAAGAAGTCACAGCTGCTGAATGCTAGGGACCTGGCAAGTGCTTGGATAGATTGGCAAGCATCTGCTTGGAGACAAGGAGTGGGTTGCTGCATAGCACTTGGTTGTCTCCTCAGCAGTAGCAGTATCAGTGCCTGCTCCTGCATGCTGCTTTGGGTTTGTCAACTAAAGGTGTCATGAGGCCTTGTGGGGAGTCCAGCAAATAGTGGTGACATCAGAAGAGGAGGGGTGGGGATGCAGCCATGCAAAGAAAGGCCAAAACAATTTGGAATATTTTGCCCTGTCAGCTGGTGGACTGGATTGTGCTTTGCTACTAGGGATAAGAAAAATGCATTGGTGTGAATGGAGAAGGCAGTGTTGTTTTAAGGGTTCCATGGGCTTCAAATGGCTCCTGAGGATTATGGAAGTCCATTTCAACTATCCTGAACCTGTTCTTATGTCAAAGAACTATTCATTAACTTCATAACTGTACTGATTTTCACAGAATGGAAAAAGACAGCATACAAAGTTTACAACAATTTAAAGTGATAGTACACAAATAAAATTCAAATACTCAAACATACCCCTCCCCCCAAATAAGTAAATAAATAAAGATACACCCTCTAAAAAGATACTTATTTTTTTTTTTATAGCATCTTAGTAAGTGAAATTAAGAGTTAGCCAAAGATAAAATCTGTAATTTGTCAAATAAATGTATTTTTTCAAATTTATTTTGGTTAGTCCTACTTGCTACCTCTATGCAATCTAGCCCATGATCATCCTTCTTGGCTGTCTCTTTAAAGCAACACAGCTTGGCCACACAGATTGGTCACTGCTGGCGAGGAAAGTCATAACACAGATTGATAAAGTAAGTCTGAGAAGCCACTTATTACAAGAGCAATACAGCTTGGCATGGTATGGTTTGCCATTGTGCCACCTACAAAAACCCCATGCACTCCCACTTGATCTACCACGGCTGCTGGGACAAGTATTTCAGAGCTGCCCTAACACCCTAGGTTGCAGCTGTTTGCCTGCTTGTAATATGATGGACATTTTTTGAATGTTGAGTTTGCACTGCACCAGGTAACCAAAGTTTGAGAAAGTAATTCAACTTATAAACTATACTTTTATTTCTGCACTCTCAATACCTATAAGCCGCATGTCACGATCAGGACTCACAGATGTAATCTGGAATCTAGGATGTGGACCCTTGCTACACTTGCAGGAGTACCTAGATCAAAGGGTGTAAGCTGACAACCCACAGAGCTGGAGTTCAAGCAGGGACAAGAGCTGTGGAGCTGAATAAGGCAAGTGGAAGTCAGGCTCAGCAAGAAGTTCAAGGACTAAGCAAAGTGCCGCAATGCTGAGTAGGTAGCGTGGGATCGCCCAGGGTGTGGGGTCCAAGAGCCAATCGGTCTTCCCTAGAGCTCCTGAAGGTGGAGATATTACGCTGCATGCAGATCCTAGGTCGAGGCCCCCAGGTTTACTATACTCCGCTAGCAGCTGACGAAGCATGATAAGGCCAGAATTCCAGACAGGCTGCAGACACAGATACGGGAGACAAATCAAAGGTCAGGGACAGACTGAAGACTAGGATTTTCAGGGACAAGCCAAAGGTTAGGGGCAGACTGAGGACAAGGATTTCTGGGGACAAGCCAAAGGTCGGTACATGAATAAACTTCAAGGAATTCAGCTTCAACAGCAAACAGGGGGCTCAGCATTTAGCTTAGGAAAGCATAGGTCAGGCAGTGCGCCATGCGCTGCCCTGTGTTTACATAGAGTAAGCAAGACAGAGGAACCACAGGTTTGGCCACAAACGTACCGCACTGATTGGCTGAATAAGAATTAGCAGGAGAGAAAACTGTGAGGCTAGTGCAAGAGCAAATTAGGAACAGAGCACATGCCTGGTGGACTACAAGCAACAGCACAGCCCTCCATGGTTGCAGAACCAGGGGTATGAGGTCTACACATAAATGTAGAACTACAAGTGACAGCTCAGCTGCAGCTCTGCAGCTGAACTGAGACACTGTATGTGTATGCACATTAGTTAGGGTTAGTGGATATACATTACTAGTGTAATTTTCCTGCAGCTTCTATTAACACTTTTAAAATATGCAAGTCTCTTGTTTTACCTGTGCAAGTTTTATATTCATCTTCCCTATTGAAGCCAAACTTCAGATCTATAATGCATGTCATTTTTCACATACAAAAGATGCAAAAAACAATCCTTATCTTTCTCTTTCCAAATATGTCAACTCTTCAGTTGTTGTAGACATGGTTAGATAATTCTTGTTTGATCCGACATGAGATCTATTTGTTTCTTTTCCTCTCTATCAGGCCTCCTGAGCTCATCATATCTGCACAGTTCTATTAGTGTACCTGCACATATTGCCATCTCCTGGGGCCTGTTCTCAGTGCTACATTTACAATGCAGCTCTGAGTCTTTGGGGAACTGTGTGTTCTCAGCCCCACAGCATCCCTTAGGCTGTTCCACACAAGGGTGCGTACAGGTGGGGAGATGGGAAAACTATGTCTATGGG
The DNA here is from genome assembly GCF_000935625.1 of Nanorana parkeri. Taxonomy (NCBI): domain Eukaryota; kingdom Metazoa; phylum Chordata; class Amphibia; order Anura; family Dicroglossidae; genus Nanorana; species Nanorana parkeri. The sequence continues at coordinate 669,428 of NW_017306962.1, forward strand.
GGATTGCATTTGGATGGCATGTGGTGCTCCAGGCATCAATTAGGTGCTGGCTTGGAAATGTGACTAAGATGTGTGTGCCTGAATTCTGCTCCGTGAAAGAGAGAGAGAGTGCACTAAAATTTGAAGCTCATACTTCAAATGATATGCAGGTGTTAAATTAATTATAAATTAGGGTTTACGAAAAGAGCAATGTTTCCAAATACTTGCTTTTTGGCTTGTCATTATATTTTTTTCTGCAGTGTACTGCGAGTGATTTACATCTAATTGGTAAAACAATTGTTTTATTATGCAGTATTCTGGTCCATGGGAATATTTAGAAATTTAAAGTATATGTAAAACTAACATTGCGTTTAAGAGTTAATCTATTTCATTTCAAAGTTCAATTTATAACTATTTTAAATCTGCAGCTTTTATTAAAATAACACCTGTCGTTAAGGTCCTTGTTCAGGCACTGGCTGTAAAAGAATAACAATGCTCTGTCCCTCTCTCCTGAATGTGCACTTGAGACTGGGCTACTTGAAGATACCCTATGCAGGCATGATCCAGCGTTGTCTCCATCCAGAATCCTGGTTTGAGAAATGCCATGCAGCCATTACTAGAGTACATACATGTAGAGGGAAAGTAGCTGGAGAAGATCAAAAGCACTGAGATGTAAGAAAACATGTAAAAAAGGTAAAAATGTGTATTTTATTTAAAAAAAGGAAATGGTTTATGCACAGTGCTTTAACAAGCTACATGCAACCCAGTTAGGCTTTACATTTACTTTAATATACTTTTTTTAATGCAGCTGGCAAAGCAGAATCTTCATTATTTTCTATACTTTTTGTATACGGTACAAAGTCAATCAGTTTTAGAACAGACGATGTTTTTTTAAACCTAACATTTTTTGCCTTTTGACTGATCAAGGGTAGTTTCCTTTTACAGTACCAGGGCTTTGATAAATCCATGATGTGGCCAACCAAAGGGATCAAAGTTGAAAATCAAAGAGTGTGCAGGGCAGGTTCTTGCCAAAATTCACAAGTTTATTATCTTGGCTGGTAAAACATTGTTGGCAATGTTACTAACAGAAAAAGGTTATAAATCCTCTATTTTTCCCAGAAAGGGTGGCAACCTTATGTATAACCCAGCTTGTGTATTTAGATAACATAACCATGTGCCAGAAAGACATCTCAGGTCAGTTAATCCATGACTGAGAAATGGACAACACTGCAAGGTAGATTTATATTTGATCAGTTGTAGTTGGATTCAGGTGCATTTTATTGGAACAGAAATAGAGCAAGGTTACATTGATAAGGGTCATGCTAAGGGTGACGGTAGAGAGACTTGTACCGGGGTGACCAGCTCAGTGAGTGTAGTGGAGAAGGAACCCTCCAATGTCATCAGAATTTCACCATCCACCCATAGAGACTAACTGACACCATACTTTTTAAGTATTTGCAGAACAAATCTCTTCCCAGTCTCTTGTGACATTACATGTTGCCTCTGGATCTTTTGGTGTAGGAAGTAGAGCACTAGATTTGGTTTTAGAAAATTGTATGGTGCTTTCACCACTTCATTTTATAAGTAAAGGACTATAAATACATGCACATGTGTATTTATTAAATTATATAAAGACTTCCAGTTCAAGGGTTGGGGTAAGGGCGAAGTTTAGGATTCAGGGTTAGAGTAAGTAGCTAAGTATTATTGCCACATCAAAACATCTTATGCCCCATAAGTGTATTTGCCATATACATGTTGGTGAGGGAACTTCGCTCACATACAGTTTGTGTTTGTGGAAACATCACACACCAGGTGCGTATGGCACTTGAGATTTTGGTATTCTAGCATTATATAGCTTATTGCTATTATTCATACATACTAATATGTGACTTATTTGAAGCAGTCTATCTTGCACTGCTGTTTCCCATCCTTGATAGAATCTGTCAAAACTATCAGATAAAAAACCAGTCTAGCCAGTAGGCTCCTTTTTTTCATTTTCGCTCGCTGTGTCCTCACTCCCTCCTCCCAAAGAATATGCTGACACCTCACTGATTTGTTTTTATCTCTGCTTCAATGTCGCACAGTACAGGTCAGTGCTCAAGGGCCTCTGTCCTTTTGCTTGCCTTCAGTCACCCCTTCACTGGCACCCCCTGCTTTACTGCCTACAGTAATCATCCCCTCTTCACTACTGCTATGTCATCTCTTGGCTGCAATCTATCACTTTCCATCCATAGCCTTTACTACATAAATTTGTCTCTTTATCAGCCCATCAGGAATGCTCTGATATGTTCAAAAGGTGGACATCTCCTGATGCACTGGCGTGCATATCAATTCCACTTTGCTTCCTATTAGTAGATGTAGCAAATGCAACACATGTAATTAACCCATTCAAACAGCCCCCCATAATTAGAAGCTGGAATGCGCGCTTTCGGACACTGAAATCTTTGCACAAGGTTTAATAGCTGATAGATGTGTCTGTCCGTTCTGTCCTTGTCTGCCTTCCCTGTCAATGTCACAGCACTTCAATAGCATTCACGAAGTACAGCATGTAGAATTACTTGTAACCACTCAGACAGGGTGAGTATAGTGCAAGCTTCTGTAGCTGCTGAAAGCACAGTTGACCTCATTTGTTTTGGATGGGGTTTGTTCTGGTCATGTTTTTCAGGGACAAAAGAACTATCGCTTCAGTTAAATACCATGTCATTTGTTTCTATAAGCACCACTGTTTCTAATTCAACAACAGTGATTTCATGTAGTGGTTTATGTTTATCTACCAGGTCAGCTCAACACACACAGACCTAAGATTAGCATAGATTTAAACTCTAACGGAATGACATTTTGTTTATATCATAATCAGTTACCATGTGTTGTTTTAATGAATAATGTTTTCACCTTTTTTTAAACCTTGGTAGCATCTCAGCGCTGCTGATCACCGGAAGTCTCATTCAGCATGCATGCACTCCAGTTTTAGCTATATGGGTGGGTTTCTTGATGGTGAACGGTCACCCATAGTCTCCATCAGAAGCACATATGACAGGGTGACAAGGCAGGAGCACAAAGGGGAAAGAGGGTCACATCATTGTTATCTTATAAGACAGTGGTTCTCAACCTTTCTAGGGCTGGGACCCCTTGGTAACATTTGCCAAGTTGTGGTGACCCCCAATGGTAAAATTTAGGGATGACGTGGCTGCTGCAGCGACATCTGGTGGCGTGGCAGGAGAACACACTGCTGCGCTAGGAGAGGGCTGAGGAGGACACACAGCGACCCACAGTTTGAGAGCCACTGCTTAAAGGAGACAACAAATCCTCTATTTCAGCGGTTCTCAACCTTTCTAGTGCCGCGACCCTTTGATAAAATTGCCCAAGTTGTGGCAACCCCTAACAGTAAAAGTATTTTCAACGCAGAATAACGCCAGCTACAGAGGAATACAGAAAATCGCAGCAATAGTACATTATACTATATGGTACTATTGCTGGGATTTGTAGTCCTCTGTAGCTGGCGTTATTCTCCATTGCGCCGTATAATTTATTATTGCTGGGATTTGTAGTCCTCTAAAGCTGCTGGGATTCTGCATTGTGCTGTATAATGATTATACGGCGCAACGCAGAATAACGCCAGCTACAGAGGAATACAACAAATGTATAGGAAATAATGTATTTCTGGGATTTGTAGTCCTCTATAGCTGATGGTACAGCACAATGTACTGGCAGCTAGAGAGGACTACAAATCCCACTACCCCAGCAATACATTAAAGCAGCACCATGTGGAGGGGGGGGGGGTTAGAGAGTGCAGGCCTACCTGAGCAGATATGTACGCCGTCAGAATAGAAAAATAAACCACCATAGGAATGCTATCATTAGAACTGGACCTTAATTTCAGGTCCCCCTCTGCTAATTGGCAGCAGCAGAGGGCGGGCTCAATAGCTAGTTTGCTATTGGCTATTGCAAAGTGCAATGGCCAATAGGAATCTAGCTGTGTGATCCTATGGGGTTTTTTTTCTCTCACTGATTACGGCCTGCAGCCCGATGTCAGGTAAAAAAAAAGCAGAGAAAGGTTTGCTATGCTCGATGCTCGATTGAGCATAGCGAACCTGCCCGGGGAGAAAGTTGTTTTTTTTTTCTCTGATTTACGATGTCTGAGTTACGATGCTCCGATGTCAGAAAAAAAACCAAAAAAAACGCGGAGCAGACCTTTCCCGGGGCCGCGAGGCGACCCCCGGCAGATAGTCATTCGACCCCCACGTTGAGAACCGCTGTTATAACAGGAAGTGGCTAAACAAGGACCCTAATGGCAGGATCATCACATATTGTTTCAATTAAAGCTGCAGATTTAAAATGATTGAAAATAACTTGTGAAATTGCCATACTATTATCATTACTATTAACATAGTCATGCTAATATGACATTTTAGTAACAGGGTTTACATATATACTTACATTTTTAATACAATGGCTAAAATTTTGATTTATATGTGCTTCATGAGATCAGTAAAACAAGATAAACAGGATTATTCACAAAAGGGTGAAGAGTTTGGAGAAGGCAGGAGAAGGGAACAATCTATGCCAAAATAGTTGATTTGGAAAAATTATCTAATTCAGCTAACTTTCCGATTTGGCTATGTTGTCCTAGATTGTTCACTTTTCCTGCCTTCTCCAAACTCTCCACCCTTTTCTGAATAACCCTCAAAGATTTATTTCTCAGCACTAGAAATTACATGGTAAGGCTCTGTAAAGTAAAAAAGTGTTTTTTAGCAGGCGGATAAACCTTAGAATCTACAAAAGCTACAACAGCTTTCTGTACAGATGGGCACACACAGTATGTTATCACAAAGTGCACTGTTAAAGTGCAAAGCAGCAGTCAAGCAGATTACAGTTTAATGATGGTCAGAGGATGAAATATATTTTCTGATGGCTGCCATGGGTTATTGTACCTTGCACAAAATCTTTGATATTCCTCTAACCTGGATTAAAGAAGGATATCTGACATGCCCAACTCTACCTATTGTGAAAGCTTACCTGAAAACACTGTCAAAATAAACTTTATACAATTTCCCTGTTGTAGAATGATTGAATTTACTTGACTGTTCATTTTTTTTCTCCTTTTCAAGTAGACCATATGAAGAAAGCAGTGGCTGCCTTTGCTGGGTCCTTTTTTGCTAGATGCCTGGCTATGCCTGGTTTCAATACTTCAGAGCCATTCACCTGGTACACACATGCTATACTGTAAATGAGCATTAGAGAAAAGTCAGCATTGCTTACCTCTAAATTTATTCTAGGTCAGGGACTCAAAGTATTGACACCAAAGCATCAGAATGCCAGCCAGGCAACTAGCATCCTCAAGTGGCAACATGCATATTTTTTCATGACATACTTCTCTATTTAATATCTTCACATACTGGGTAATCTTGTAAATAGTACATTAAAGTAAAAACAAATACTGAACAAAAGCTTTAATCAAAGGCCTTAGGCATGTTACTGATGCCAGTGCCTCAATAAGCATATTACTAACACCATAACAGTGAACTTCCACTGCTGCCATTGAGATGTAGGAAGCACAGTTACTAAACTCTCACCGTACGTATGGGTATGCCTTTTTATATCCACCACAAAAAGGCAACAAAAGAAGGTGTGGCTCAGTAAGAAGGGACAGTGCAGGACTGTGTATTATACAGTATACAAATATTGTAGCCCCTTTGGGACAATAGCTGCATTTGGAGTGGATAAGCACTATCTGTATGAATTGCAGTATATGAACCTCATACATATTTGTGTCAAAGTGGGATGTATGCACCAAAAGGTTTTGGCCGTAAGCCACAGATCTTTCACATATATGCCCTACTAGCACTAGAGCTATGGTAATTGGCGTAGAACAGAAAACACATAAGCCATAGCCATATTGCCAAAGCTAAAATGACAGAATATTACCACTGTCATGACTGTATTTTAAAGTCAAACAATGTTGTAGAATGTAAAACCCATGTGTTCAGCAAAGAACCATATTGCCAGAGTGATAACCAAACTATCAGGGCCATGTTGGCTGATAAAATTTACATAACATTGTTGGCAAAATAAAGTAGGAGATAATTGACACATGTACTTCTGAGCCAGCATCTTGCAACATTATTTCAGCCACGATAGACTTTAAAAGAATGCAAAACCTCAAGGTAACCTAGTCTAATATGAAACAAGATAGGGGTCCGGAATGGATTTGAAGGAGGGGCACCATGCACAAAAACTAAAATAAATGTTGTGTTCCTTCACATCAGAGTCCCCTCCTTATTCACAGCCCTCCCTTTACATCAGAAGCCCTCTACAAATCAGAAATCCCCCTTTGAAGGTAAAATTGGAGCTAGGTGATAAGAGCTCATGAGGTTAACATCACCCTTGTAGGGTTAGCGTAGAGAAAGACAGTGATGCCCTCCAGGGGTCACTTGTGTCTGCCCGGGTCGTGTGAGCCCTGAGTCTGAGTCTCCGCGTCTCCCCCCAACAAACTAGCGGTGCAGGAAGCGCTATGGGGGCATAGACGGAGTAAGGTCTGGTTCGCTGCAGACTCCAAAGTGATCAATAATATGGTTAACCTTGGCAGGTAACGCCTGGCCCAAGGGTGAGGGGTCACACATGCAATAAGTACATGCACAGTGGCTAGTCTGTGGGGACTCATACTACGGGTAGCAGTAACAAAGTTGGGGAACAAATGGGGGTCGAAACGCCAGGGCCTGTTATTTATGCCCCAGGGAACTGCTGCCAAGGTAGAACGTCTCGTAGGGGTCGGTGAAGACTTCGTCAGGATGTCAATGGAAGTTTCATGCACGGGGTGTTGACGTGGATAAATACCTGACGCAGGGTTAGAGGAGATCAGTCCGATGGGCCTTGCCTAGGTGTCATCTTTGTTGCTGGGCCTCGGGACTCTCCCGAGTGGTTGTGGTCAGAATCACTGCAATTGCGTTTTGTAGAGGCGCCCGGAGAGGTAGATGGGCATTGTGCCGTGGAACGAGGGTCATGTAGGCCGAGGGCAGACAGCTTGGCTTGGGTTTCCTCCAGGTTGGTACAGGAGTGTTGTCATCCGCCATAAGTAAAGGAGAGACGAAAAGGGTATCCCCATTTATAGGAAATTTGGCGTTTGTTCAGTACCTCCAGGCAGGGCTTCAGCTCTCTTCGCTTGGCGATGGTAGATGGGGCCAGGTCAGTAAACAGCTGAAATTCATGGCCTTGGAACATCAGCGGAGCCTGGGAGGCTTTGTGTCTGGCAGCCGCGAGGAGGGTTTCTTTTGTACGGTAGTAGTGGAGTTTGACTAATACATCGCGGGGAGGGCCGTCCGGTTTCTTGCGGGTCAGAGTGCGGTGGACCCTATCCATTTCCAGGCGTTCAGCCGGGAGTTCTGGTGCCAGTTCTTGGAAAAGAGCTAATGCAGTGGAAAAGAGGTCCGTGATGTGTTCTGGGAGGCCGCGAATCCGCAAGTTCGACCGGCGAGATCTATTCTCCATATCCTCCAGTTTGGCTAGAAGGGTTTTATTGTCGTCTCTGAGGGTGTCAATTTCTTTCGTGTGATCTGCCAGATCGTTAGTGAGATCATCGTATTTGTCCTCAAGGGCCGCCGTGCGGTGACCTATTTCTCGGATCTCCTTTAATAGCCGATCTGTGATCTGCTTGGATTGAACATGCAGTGCCTTCTGCAGCATGGCGTCAAATTTTTGTAAAAGCGCCGTTTGTGACCGCTTCTGTTGGCGTGGGTTCATCTGGTCATCGTCGTCCATGTCACTGCTGGAGGCCGATACAGCCAGTGAGGGAGCTGTACGTGAAGCAGGAGACGACGCCATTTTGGCCGAAGCGCGGGCCAAGGCCTCTGCTATAGGCTTGCTTGTGGGTTTTGTTTTCTGTGTGGTTTTGGATCTGGATTGCGACATGGCGGGCACCGGGTGTCGCATCGAGGGTAGGATGAGTGGTTTTCGGCAGATGGGGAGCTATGAGCTCCGTGCTAATAGGGGTTATGTCCGGAGGAGTTGCGGAGCTGTCTCACTCACCACCCGACATCGACAGCCGCGCGCCGAAACTTAAACATTTTTAAGCTGACTATTTGAATGTTCTAATCAGACATTAAGGATTCTGTCTCTTTGAATAAGCTACTGTAGTGTAAAACTCTGTTACATTCCTGTCTGGGCGTGACAGCAAGTAATAGAGACATTTTTTTAAAGGTCATAACTGCAACAGCCAATGCTTTGAACGATGCATGTTTTTGTTAAAACCTGTGGTGGTAGCTACCAAATGTGACCTAAAGGATTAACTGCTCAGTTAACGCACCCAGTGCTAATTACTTTCAGTCTGCTGGTGCTTAGATTTTTGTACTGGGATCTGGAAAGCAGCAGATTAAGCTATAAGCTCCTTTGCACATATATACAATTCCCATAATTATTATTATACAGGATTTATATAGCGCTAACAGTTTGCGCAGCGCTTTACAATATAAGGAAGACATTACAGTTACAATACAATACAAGATGGTAAGGAGGGTCCTGCCCCTGAGGGCTTACAATCTGAAAGAGGAGGGGGAAATGATACATAAGGGAGAGCAGTGTGGGGATGAATTATTTGAGAATGTGAAGGTTCAGTGGTTAGGTCGAGGTGGGATAGGCTTCCCTGAAGAGATGAGTCTTTAGGGAACACCTAAAGACAGTCAAGGTGGGAGATAGACGGACAGGTTGGGGTAAAGAGTTCCAGAGGATGGGAGAGACTCTAGAGAAGTCCTGGAGGCGAGTATGGGAGGAGTGGACAAGGGAGCTGGAAAGCAGGAGGTCAATGGATGAGCGGAGGGGACGGTTAGGGTGATACTTTGAGACAAGGTCTGAGATATATCCGGGGGCAGAGTTGTGGATGGCTTTATACGTGACTGTTAATATTTTGAATTTTATCCTCTGGGCGAGTGGAAGCCAGTGTAGGGATTGGCAGAGGGGGGATGCAGACACTGAGCGGTTGGTAAGGTGAATGAGTCTGGCAGCTGCATTCATGATAGACTGAAGGGGGAGGAGCCTGTGTAGTGGAAGGCCAATAAGGAGGGAGTTACAATAGTCAAGACGAGAGATAACAAGGGAGTGTATGAGTAGTTTTGCGGTGTCATTGGTGAGGAAGGGGCGTATTTTTGGCCATTAGCCCCTGTGTTGACTCATCCCTTATCAGACAGTTCAGTCAGAATTTTCCCTAAACGAAGCCTTAAAGTGACATTAAAGTCAACAACTTTTTTCCCTCCCCCCAATTTTAATTAAAGCACTTACCTTAAATTATGTCTCTTAATCCGATCTTCCTCTTCTTTCCTGTCCTTTTCAGCCTTCTCTCCAGCGCTGCTGCGGGTCTCCGATCCAGCGCTGACTCCTCTCTGCTTGCAGTCAATTCCATTCCCACGGTGTCTGCATGCTGGTGCACACGTCCATAGACTTACCTTGCGTCTCTCCTCGTCTCCCGGCCGAAAAACCGAACTGCGCATGCGCCCGCCTCAAGATGCTTTGCAGCCGCCCAAGCATTTTCGGATTTTTGGGCACGGGAGCGCGCAACGAATACAGGGGTAAGTTTAAACCGCTTTTAAAGCGGGGTTTTTTTTTTTTTTTACACTTTTTGCCTATATCCCCTGCTTGTTAGCAGTAGATATATGCAAAAAAAACGTGAGGGTTTAGAAACCCTTTAAAGTGTATTTCCACTTATGCAGTAAAATTTGAGAAAGTCCCACTATATGTTCATCACACATCATACCTAAATATATTTTTTGTAAAAAGATATTTCTTACCTTTTTACATGTGTCTGTGTAGCAGGTATTTGCAAGTTTCTCTCTCAATTGTGACAGAACAGGAAACTCTGTCTGTTCCCATAGAAAGATTAGGGACAAGCTCTGATTCCCCTCATTAGCATGCAATGCTTCTAGATCTTTAATCCTTTGTTAGGACATACGGTGTTCAAATCTAGTTTACAACTGATAATGACATCTGCCAGCATAGTACAGGCAGGTAAATATGGTAGCATTAACCTGACCAGCCCCCCTTGCATTTCAGAGCAAAGCTCAGTACAGAGAACAATCAGAATAGAGTATGTATTGTGCAAGCAGAAATTACAAAGAAATAAGTTGTTCACATGTAACAAATACTGTATACAATAGGTGCAATTTGGCTGCAAAAGTGGAAATACACTTTAAGGCTGGCAGTCACTGTTGTGCTGTTCTAGGAATTCTATGTGATGGATTAAATGTTTACTTGTAAAACAAAGACTGTGGGGGTATTTATCAAAACAGGAGCAGATAGAATCTGGAGCAGTTGCCCATGGGAACCAATCAGCTTTAGTTTGTTCAGTTAAGATTTGAAAATGAAACAGAAAAGCTCGTTGGTTGCTATGCACAGCTGCTCCAGATTTTGTCTGCTCCAGTTTTGATAAATTCCCCTCTGTATTTATAGCAAAATAACAGAAATAGAACAACAGCTTAAAAAACTATAGACGTAAAAATAAAACAACTAAAATACAACTGAACCACAACCATTATAGGTTCCCTTCAAGAAAATGAAAGAAAATATCAGGGTCATGTTTATTACATCAATGGAACCTCTGTTCTGTGTGGATTGTCTTTAATCACACACTTGAGAATTGGTGGTAGAGGGGATTTTTGCAAATTCCCCAATTTTGTGCATGTATTTCAAGAAGAAAACTAAAACGTAACAGTCTGAAAAATGACTGTGATCCTTACACACCTGTGAATCGGCAGAAAATAAAAGAGCAATATATAAAACTAACTATAATATACTAATATATAAAGCCTCATTCAATAGTGCAATGTGCAGTAAACCATACCATTGCAAACATCAATAAAGGGAAGTCAATAAAAGAACAATTCCGATTGGTTACTATGGGTTACTGCACTTGGCACACTGCATTGTAAAAGCAAATAGTCTGTGTAAATACACTGTAAAAGCACTGCTCAAATGTGTTATGAAATAGGAGATTTTTGTGGCAGTTATCCTTTAAGCACTATACAGTATATCATGCTTTCACTTCAAAATAGCACATGCTTTCACTTCTGTCCTTCCATCATTTTAATATTAACATTACATTTTTTTTTTCTACCATCATTCCTGTTGTATGATTTCTCATCTTCTTTTTTGCATCTTACTTTCTCATTTTCTCCTCTGTTTCAAGTCCTCTATGTTCTCAGTAGTCTAGCCCCCCCCACCTCCTATTTCTCTTCTCATTCTTCCTCCCTTGTTACATTCTGTCTCCCAGGCTGCACCAAATAAACACGCTTCAACAGACAAGACAACGACTCAGTCTTGTAAAAAATTTAAGCCACATTTTTATTTCCCTTTGCTCTTTGTAAAAACACCCTGACTGAATTTCAACCAATTTTACAGTTGTCTCTTTGTAGTGTTCTTGAAACACCAACCCAGGCTTCTAGCCCTGTTCTCATCATATGATCAGTGTAAGCTTGTAATAAAATAATTTGCACAGTTTAGTTTCGTGTTCATTATTTACATATGTTAAATGCATTTCAAATGTTTGTTAGGCATGAGTGGATCAACAGATTGGCTTGATGTTTGGAAGTTCCAGGGCAGAACATGGTCTTTATCTGGTAGATCCAGTCTTACCAGTTTACTACATATCAGATGGATATTAGATCACAACAGACAATTCATAAGAGAAGATTTGCTTCAATGTTTTCATTAATGTTCGGTATGCTGCTATACAAAGACGCCTTCTATCTATCCATCTATCTATCTATTGTAACAAGGACACTCCACTGAAGACCGGAGGTGCAAGTACAATGCAGTTTATTTGCTTTCAAAACGATGGATAACACGAAATCCAACATAAATAGCTTGCTGTAGCATAACAGATAGGGGCTCACCAATCCTCGAGTTGTCACGTACACTCAAGGTGTCCCAGTCTTTTAACAAGTCTCTCTCGCAGCACTGCTGCTCCGGCCTCAATCTTTAGGGCCACTGTCTGGTTCCTCCAGACAACAGCAATAACATGCCAATCCTCTCAATATGGTTCACAAACCCGCAGCTCCCTGCTGCCCTGGCCTCCACACTGACTCCGGGGTGGAGCTCTCCTGACTCACAGGTGGGGCCCTGAACACATCCCAGCACACACTTCATGAGGGATGTAAACAGGTGCACAATCAGGTGCTGTTCACCACCAAAGCATGGACCCAGGAATGGAGATTTCTTCCCACCCAGAGCTCTAAGAAATCTCCTGGCTCCAGGATCCCAACCTTGATCCAGAAAACCCAGAAAGAACTGAAAAGGCAGTTCTCTCCTGGTACCAGTAATGTCTTCCTGGAGCCACTCAGCCCCTCTGGCTGAGAACCCTGGGTGACTTTGAGGCCACCTAACACCGTGGTATTGCCTCACAATGCCACACTATCTATCTATCTATCTATCTATCTATCTATCTATCTATCTATGTATCTATCTAAATATAAAATATGCTGTTTGTATTTGACCACCATTATGGATCTGACAATCACTGTGAGAGACTGGAATCTGAACGAATTGATCAATATAGTGTATAGCTAATGTAACCCGTGTTTACAGCTGTTGACAGCTAGGTAAACTATGTATTTTCCAATATTTACACATTTTTTAAATCAGCATTCTCTGGAAGAAATTAGGCACCATTAGTAAATCAGTGGCCACTTGGGATCTGGCACTTAGCCCATCCCAGTGCACAAAGGGCCAGATTTCCATAATTTCCAGATAATATCCATGGCTTACATAAGAAAGAAATGTGACAAGATGATAAATCTAAAAGAGTCACCCCCTAAAAAGCTCTCAAACCAAGGCCATGGTCTACAGTATATGACCTTTTATCAAATCTTGTCCCTTAGAAATGTTATTCCCTAATGGCCATAGGACCATCCCTCTTCAGTACAACCAAAGTGTATAGCTGACATGAACTACTGCATGATTGAATAATATATAGTGAATGCTTATTGCTTGCCTTCCATGCCCATGTTCTGACAATTAATTTCTTTCAGGCAGCTGTGTATTATGATGCATTATCTACAGAACAATTGGATATCCAGATTGGGACAAAACATTTTTGAAAAATCAGGCAATCAGTGTCTCTGAATGCTGTTGTTTAAAAACTGGTGGAGTACACAATCAAGGTGTCATATCATCTTGGTGCTAGCATCCCAGTAGCTAGAGGGCTAAAAAATGTCCAGACCCCCTACTAGCATATATTCCAGACAGCAGATTTAAGGCTACCTCCACTCAAAACTTGCATTCCCATTTGAATGGCTGGCACCACTTGCCAGCTTATTATAGCACTTTGAGGCTTTAATGTGAAGATTTCTTCACACTAATTAATGCCTAGACGCCATCCTGCATAGTTAAAAGATAACTGCCACTCTTTGACATCTGGATTATTCTATACTCGAGAAATGAGCAAATGTGTCTGGGTTTGTTTCATTTCGCATTCATCAAACCCAGTTCTAGCCATTTTCAAAGGTAATATGCTAGGGATCATCATAAAAGGGCACTGGGAGCTAGGCAATGCCATGGGGGACATGTACCAATGCAAAACAAAAAAGTGAAATACTAAACAGTGGGGAAAGGGAACAGCCTTTAATAAGCCTTTAACAACTTTGAGAGCAACAAAGCAGCTGTATGTGGCATTATGGAACAGTACAATCCTTATGGACAGCATCAGTGGCACCTTATTCTAGCATCACATATTTTGGATGTGATTTTGATTTTTATAACTTTTATACTTAGCTTGACATAAATACAACAGCAGCACTCTAATTTAAATCATTACAACTTGAAAAAAAAAAAAGACTTTTACATAGTTTTGTCCATGACCGATGATTTTTATTTAGTCGTTTTTTTAGCGGTTATAGGCCTAATAAAAACAGTGGAAGCAGGAGCCACAACAGATCTAACAGCTATAAGAAATTTGGTCCTAAAAAATAAAGCCAAAGCCCCTTCCTCTTTTTTTTTACAGTGCTTGTCATTAACCTTCTTCTCCTCTGCTACACCACAGTGTCAGGTACTCAGAGAACAAAAGCAAAAAGCTTTTGACTTTAATATTACCCGGGGCTCTGGCATTATTTGAAAAACATGCACAAAACCTTTTATACATCGTTCTACCTTTTAAAAACATCCAAGGGCTACCTACAGCAGAAACCATCCCTCTCACTGCCACCTTTCCTTGGATAATCCTTGAGCCATTTGCACAGGATTTATTTGCCATATGAAAGAGATTAGCTGGCTTGATCTTGACCGATCTTGAGTTTAACCAGGTCACCCCAATTCACATGCTTAAAGAACAGGCAGATCCAAGACTTCACTTATGGTTGTCACATAATGGTCCGTTTACTTCTGGTAATACAACTATATACATCTAGAAATAAAGAAATAAACAATTTGCATATTAATTCTTTATTTAGTTTTTGTATAACAGTAAATAATAATAGTAATAGAAACCATATATTATGGTGCCTATTATTTTTGTTGCTATTATTATTATTATTATTACTATTGTTTTGTGGCACTCTTGTCAATGCATGTTATTGTCTAAATAAATGTATTTTTACCCTGATTTGCAAGAGCAAGGTAGAGAAGAGCATACAGGAAATACATGTATGCATGTTTGTGTGCTCATTAGGTGCAAGATGCTTCCTGAGCTTTATATCTCTTTTTACAGTGCTGAAAGACTAGATGGAGAAACAATTTTATATATGTATGATAAATGTATCTGTGTGCATTATATATCTCTGTCACACAATACCTGCAGTACCGTCCTGTAGTTTATAAGGTATCACTATGAATAATGTGTCTATGTATATTTCTGTGTTATCATTTGGGGAGAGTATCTATCTTATTATTAATGCATGTGGGGTTTTACTGTTTGTTGTAAACAGGTTTGGTTTTACAATAGTCTGTGACTTTAATCTGGATTTGAAATGCATCTGTCATACTACACAATATACATTTGTATTAATATAAGACAGCAAAAAGTTTATTACAATCAGCTTTGTAGCCGTTTAGAAAAGACCCTATAGTTTTATGAACTAGTCTTAGGTCAATAAGGGAAATGTTTTAGAGAGGAATTTTAGTTTTTAAGAAACTGCTTATCTGTGAAACTCTTTGTTTTAAGCGTAGATTATTCTGTATTCTGTTCGTACTCTCCATGCAATATTTCTACTTTACTTCGAAATATAAGGCTTCATTTTTGTGTGTGTTGTCTATACTCTACTGTTTCCAAGAATCACCTACACTCCTTACAGTCTGCAACCTTCCAATGGTTGTGGTGCTCTGGTGATCACACAGATGGCACTGTGCCAAGCTCAGAATAGTCTCAACAAGTCACCGGCACACATACAGATCAATTCAATATCTCTTAGATATGTTTATTGAAGAATAGAACGACATGTCATTAGAAGCTGAAGCTAGCGTTTCGGGGCCTTGCAGGGACCCTTCATCAGAGTGACATTATCATCACTATGTCGTTTTGATGAAGGGTCCCTGCGAGGTCCCGAAACGCTAGCTTCAGCTTCTAATGACATATCGTGACATTCTTCAATAAACATATCTAAGAGATATTCATCTGTGTGTGTGCTGGTGACTTGTTGAGACTCGTCTATACTCTACGTTTGCTCATATGACAAAAAACTTCAATAAATGAAGCTTTTGCTATCTTAAAAGGATTGGTGTGCTGGTGACATTTCTACAATTTGGTCTATACTCTAGACACATGCCTGTTTTCAGTGTAACTAGATATTTTGCATTTTAAGCCAAGAAATTAATTTTTTTTTCTCATCTATTTTGGATTTTGGTCTGTAACAAGGTCTTGCCTTGGCCACGGATTCGGTGCATGACTTGAATGTAAGGAATAAAAAGGGGTTAATGGACTTGAAATATGTAGATACTTATTTGGGCTGGTTTTATCCTTGAGTGTCAAACAGTGGAAAGTGGCTTTTTTTTCTAGTAATTTTATTCTTTTCAAATTCTGGTATTAAGAACTGTTTCTTCTTCGGGTAAGAACTAGAAATGGGCGAATCTGCTTGAGTTCAATTTGCCAAGGGTTCGGTAATTGCTGCTTGAAATGTGGAAAACCCCAACTTGAGGTTAATCCCACTTAAGTCTCTTGTGGCAAATGCTGTTAGTAGATTCTGGCCATTTTTAGTGCTAACAGGCAAACTACTGTTGTGTGCCAGTGCAAAATTGAAATGGAAAGAAAAATACTGTGCAGCTAGGAGAGGGTCTTTTCATGTGGCTCTGAGGGTACTGAAAAACACAATTCTTTAAATAACATGCTTCAAGAATGCCTTAAAGCTAAAAAGTTAACCCTTTACAGTGGGGCTATCCCTGCACTGCAACAGTTAACTGCTCATTTTGTCAACCCCATTACTTTTTTTACTGTTAAAAAGTGAAGGAATTTTTAAGGAAAAACCCAGAATGACTATTTTCATATCCTTACCAAATATAGCATTGTGGAAGTCTATCAACTTGTTAAACATAAATTACCTGTGAACCTCCAGCTTAGTGCTAAATTAGAATTATTACAAAATATCCTCTGCAGGTAAAAAAAACAAGTGGCTATATGGAGCCTGACACACTTCTTGCACCAACAGAA
>NW_017306962.1:686055-739944 GCF_000935625.1 Nanorana parkeri
CAGACGATTAAGAAAAATTATTACAGAGTGAAAGACCTTTAACTTGGCATCCCTTGCATACAGTATTGTTATGCAGTTGACTGTAGAATATATTAACGTTTGAGCAACTGATCGTTGCTATAGTACAGTATACAGAGAGATGCTGCCTTACACACTCTCCACATTTAGGATAAGCAGATCTTTTTGTTTCCAATTCATATATGGCTTTCTGCTGCAACTAAACTACAGTATATCAGCTCCACTAATCAGATCGACTCAGATCCTAATTTAGGTGGCCGGAGACTGCCAGATGACCCCGCTCGGAGCGCCGCCCAGCGCTGGTCAGGCGAGAGGTGGGGTTGTAATTTAGCGGGCAGGCACCTCTAAGTCAGCTAAATTAGGACCCCACCTGGAGCTCCTCCCACTGGACCAGCGCGCCGCTGACTCGTCCCTGCTCTCTCCGGTGATGTGTTCGTAGTTTTGATCGATCACCGGCACATGGACACAGTGAGTGAGGGGAGATTTGGGGGGATTTATTAAGCAATTGTGTATTGTCTGCACTGTATTAGCAGTATATACTCTATATAGAGTATATACTGCTAATACAGTGCAGACAATACATTTACAATTATACTAACATGAATGTATTAAATGATCTGTATGTAGCCCTGTACTATGGATCATTTAACCCATTCATGTTAGCAGAGGATCATTGTAAATGTATTGTTGCAGGCACTCTATATGTACATGTACTATATACTACATATAGAATGCACTGAACAATAGATTTACAATTATCCTCTGCTAATATGAATGGGTTAAATGATCCGTAGTACATGATATGTAGCCCTGTACCCCCTTTTCCACTTACAGAGCTAGGTTATTGTTTTTCTTTTAAATAAATATTCATGTAATTTTATTGGTATCTATCTTCATTTTGTACATTTACCAGTAGCTGCCTCATTTCCCACCCTCGGCTTATATTCGAGTCAATACTTTTTCCCAGTTTTTTGTGGTAAAATTAGGTACCTCGGCTTATATTCGGGACGGCTTATACTCGAGTATATAGGGTACATCCTACTGTCACCAAAGTGTGACAACGCTACCGCAGCATTAGGAGCCTGTGGTTAGCATTGTCACTATATTACAGGAATGTGATGGAAAAAACTGACAGGATCATCAGGTTTTTGCTAAACAATTATTAACATGAATATAAAATCATTTGCACACAACTACATTTACAAAGCAAAAGGGGAGTTATTTAAACCACATTAGTATTGGGGTTTAAATACACTTTAACTCAAGGCAAACATATCAAAAGTTCCATGTCAATAAGCCCCAAAAAGTAGGAGCATGTATTCAAAATAGTTTAGCTCTAGAGATATATGGCTCTTCAGTACTCCAATGAGAGAGGAAGGAGAAGGTTGTCACATGTAAACATTAAAGTGCTTACATCTGTGATCGCTGTTTTTGGTCATCAGAGCAATCACAAGGTACAGTGTTACTCCGATTGGCTCTGTACATTGTGTCTGTGCGTCTAATGATGATTCAGATCACAGCCATTTACAGGTGCACTGGCCGCCTGTGTATTTTTTCTGAAGAGCCGTTTATAAATGGCACTCCACAAATAAGCATCCATCACTGTGCTGTTTTATTATGTATAGCATTAGTTAATGTTAACAAAATTACCTTTTCAGTACAGGCTGCAGTCAGCTATGTATTTTCTGGACTGCAAAAAAGATTCCAACATAGCTTCCTTGAATAGCTTCAGGCTGGTGGCAGCTGTGAGTTTCAATGAGATGTCTTTTAGGAAGAGCTGGAAAAGAAGCCATTTGATATGGTGATAAAAATGGTCTGTAAGATAAAATAATGATTCTTAAAATAATACTTTTACAATTAAATGCTTTTTTCCATAAAACTATACTCATTCAACCACAAGCATTGTTTGTGAAATTGATGAAGGTTGAAAATTATCTCAGTGATTTGAGTGTACACAAACCATACACAGATCTTGTACAATCATGAATATATATATATACACTATATTGCAAAAAGTATTGGAACGCCTGCCTTTACATGCACATGAGCTTTAATGGCATCCCAGTCTTAGTCAATAGGGTTCAATATTGGGTTGGCCCACCCTTTGCCACTATAACAGCTTCAACTCTTCTGGGAAGGCGTCCACAAGGTTTAGGAGTGTGTCTATGGGAATGTTTGACCATTCTTCCAGAAGCACATTTGTGATGTCAGGTACTAATGTTGGATGAGAAGGCCTGGCTCGCAGTCTCCGTTTAATTCATCCCAAAGGTGTTCTATGGGGTTGAGGTCAGGACTCTGTGCAGACCAGTCAAGTTCCTCCACCCAAAACTTGCTTATGTCCATGTAATTATGGACCTTGCTTTGTGCACTGGTGCGCAGTCATGTTGGAACAAGAAGGGGCCATCCCCAAACTGTTCCCACAAAATTGGGAGCATGAAATTGTCCAAATTGTCTTGGTATGCTGATGCCTTAAGAGTTCCCTTCCCTGGAACTAAGGGACCAAGCCAAACCCCAACCCCTGAAAGACAACCCCACACCATAATTTTTGAATAAAGAAATACAAAAAATCCTTCCAAATGAAGAAAGACTGTAGCTCTGGGTTTTACATGGTGGACTTTCAAAGTGATATTAAAGTCAAAAGGTTTTTAAGCTATTTCAAATGCTAGTGTTAAATCACTTACAATGGATTCTGCATCTTGAGGTTTAAAAGTTTTAGTTTCCTGCAGAACCAGCTGGTCTCCTGAGCACTGGCCCATATATACTGTTTTAGGGTGGCTTCTTTACCTTGCAGGGTCCTTTGGAGTCACCCATGTGCGTGCTAGTAAGCTGTGTGTGTATCCACAAACACACAACCATGGCAGGGCAAGACACTTCCCCACTCCTTGTTTTCCACTTCTGCTTACTCCTCCTCCTTGCTGGTAGATGAGCAGCTGCTGGAGACTGGCCTGTCCCTTGTGATCTGGTACTGGACAGGAAGTTTCGGGAAGCCAAGTTGGAAAGATAGTTGGAGTCTGTTTGGAAACATAATGACTGTACCTGCTTGAGTAATAATTTGAAGAAATACTTTGCTGACCAATGTATATTTCTTTGATTTGGATTCAATATTGAAAACAAGTTTGATAGTTTAATTCTACTTTAGGTAAATATCCCACCAACTGTATGTTTAAAACAATAATGTGGCCTTGCTTGTGGACACTGCTGTTTTGGTCTACTGAGCCTTGTGAGCAATAGGCCATTGAGTAAGACTTTAATTTACAAGCTTGTCATATAAATCATCATTAACTATAAATCTGTTATCATATCTATTTGGAGAGGGCTAGCCATAAATAGAATCTAGTACATCATTTGTAAATACACAGTCTTAATCATTCAAAATTAAATAAAATAAATGCATAATTAATAATAATTAAAAAAATGAAACAAGATTCTTTGCATTATTAAATTTAAAATGAAAGTGGAAAATAAACTTGATGTGTCACATGACATGTAGGTAACCTTGTCAGAATTCCTTGTTTTGATTTACCAATAACAACTGCAAAACTCATTAGTTGTAGTAACCTGTGTATTTACCATTTGACATTTTTATATAAATACACAAAGAAAATATACAAATCCTTATGATTTTAAGTGAAACAAAGCCGTTAACATATGTTAAACTCAGTCTGGTACCTAATAAGGCTGGTGATTTATGATGATTTCCACATTCTTATGAAGGGGTATGGGGAGATATTGGGAAATCCACTGGAGGTCTGTAATAACAAAAAAAAAGGTTAAGAACCCTGGCTTTAAACAATACATTTTGCTCTGCCTTATTGAATCATGTTTTATATATCAAGAAATGGCTTGTCTTAGTTCACTGTGTGCCTTTTCTCTACCCTTGTTGTTCTTTTATTTAAGAATCGATAACCATGCTTCCTCCGTGCTGTTCCAGTTCTGACAGGTTGACCTGCCACTCTCCTGCAATTAGACCAAATTAATTACTTTTTGATTAGAACATTGTAGTACAAAGTGTGCTTGCTGATAACAGCCCGGAAGGGCTGGCTTCACCGAGTGTCTTCACATTCTGTCCATCTGCCCCCTCCTCTGCATAGTTTTCCCTGGCTCAAACCTCAGGTCATCTGCACACCTTCTGTGGGATAAAGGCTTGGCTGCAAATACTGAAGGACACATGTTTGTTGGCAAGATGCCGCTGTATGTCTCGTTTTCCCTGACCTCACTTCTGTTCTGTGCTACCTGGCTTGAGTACTGAGACAGCAACTAAGAGGCGTATGCAGATAATGTGCCAGTTGTGAGTTCCATACTCCCGTAACTATCATGACATTAATGTTATCCATTAATTCTATTTTCTTTTATCATTTTCTTTTTGCAGCATCAGGCCACAGTATATTTTAATGTCAATTCCACATTATAAAATACATGATTTCATGCTCTGTTATTTATGTGTAAAATGAGTTACAGCATTAAATATTTCAAATATTATGCTATTGAACTAAAGCAGAAGCAAAACATGGTGGAAAACACTTATAGTTGCATGCATTATTCTTGGGCCCTAGTAATTTTTAAATTGATCAGTGAATTGTATCTTCAGGGATCACATATTTTGAGATAATTTATTAGTGTTTACCTTGAGTTTCATTTTTACATGACTTTCACGTAATGGCATCTTATTCTTCCATATTTTTGTTATGGTATTAAATATGGTGGTCTGCAGCATCCAAAGGGCAAATAAAGTATTTCTGAACCCCCATACGAATATTGTAATGACTCCCTGGGGTTGATTTACTAACCTTATAAACACGCCACGAACAAGTATACACCTCTGTAGTGTGTTCCCTCCCAGCATGATCTATTGGTGGAATCTAGACACCTTTGTAGTGTGTACACACCCAGCAGGTGTGTTGTGCAAAGCCCTGCATGAATTGCAAGGTGATGTTGTGTAAATTAGCTCTACGTTGTGTTGCTTGCGTTGATGAATGCAGGAATGTAAATGCATGAGCTAACCATTTTTGTCTAAACTGTGAAGCAGCATTATATATGCATCATGTGCACGATTTATCCATATATGGCATTAGTGGAAATAAGCTTTTAGAGACTTTTTGGTTGATAAATACGTTTTGCTGTGTAAAAATCACACGCACCTAGTGCGTGCGTGTGTTTAGGTTAGTAAATCACCCCCTATGTTTCCCTGATAATCATTTAAAATCCAGTTGTCAGGTTAGCAAGTTTACTTCCGGTACACTGTGAGGTCTAACATTTCTTATTAATCACTTTTTTAGTTTACTTAATTATCTGATCATTTTTTAAAAGATGTTTATTGCTTTTTCACACTACAAAATGGAGTAGAGGACACAGTAGCAACAGAATCAAAGGGAGTTAACAGTTCTACATACAAGGACAAGGGCTTGTATATTATAACAATATAGCACAATCAACAAGGAGCAGAAATGCATGTCCACCAGAATTTACATACATTTGAGCAGCACATATACAACAAGGCAGGTTCTTCCATGGGCAAATGACTCTGGATCAGACCCAACCCTCAGCACGACTCAGCCTTATGTTGAATATCAACCTATCTGGACCATATAACTTCCAATTTGTAAGGACACCCTCTACATTTATATGTTAATTTATACAAGGGTGCCACTTGATTAACCAGATCATTCCCTCTATTATTGTAGGAGGTCTGTCTCTTTTCTCATATTTGGCAATCGATTTGTTGGCGTAAAGCAATAACATGGGGATCAATGTCCTCAGCCACCAGGATGACCAAATATGCACCATAATGTGTGGCAAATGTTTGGTGGACCACATTGTTTACTTATAAATTCAGTAATACTTCCCAGTAGAGCATAATAGCAGGGCATTCCAATACTGAGTGCAGAAAGTTTGCTTTTTCAGCAAGAAGGGGGGCACGATGGGGATTTAAGTTTACCCATTCTAAATAGTCTGTAAGGGGAAAAATACACTCTGTGCAGCAAACACAGTTGGACAAAGTCAGTCACCATTTTTAACAGATTATTATAATCTTGAAGAGGTTATCTCTGCCCAATAGGTTCAGCGGTAATTTTGACCAGGGCGAGATGACCCCCCAAAAATGTGTTAATAATTAGAATCAAATTGTTAACTAAATAAGACTGTAAAGGAAGTTGTACTTAAACTCCCAAGTATCGAAATGTATTGACTATCTAAAAAGGGATTGTAGCATCAATGCTTGTTACTGCATGGGGATCAAGAGGGAAAATAATAAACTTATTCCAGTGGATTGAGAGGCTTGAGTATTGTCCAAAACATTTGATCAAGCACCTGTTGTAGTGCATTATGTGAGTTATCCAGATATAGAAGCATATTATCCACATAGAGATATATTTTCTTGACCAATTGACCAATAGTCAACCCATTGATAGGGGAATGAGATGTAATAATCTCCACCAAAGGCTCAATGGCCAAGGTAAATAGTAGAGGATATACATAATTACATAGTATTTGAGGTTGAATAAAGACATACGTCCATCAAGTCCAACCTATTGTGTGTATGCATTTATGTTTATGATATAAAGGGCACCTTTGTCTAGTACCCCTAAACATTTCAAAAGGATCAGGAATATATCCATTCACATGGACTCTGGCCTGGGTTCTAGCATATAGTACCTTGACCTAGCTTATAAAACCAGGACCAAATCCACATTTCTCATTGTAAATGGGTAAGGCCACTCCACCGAATCAAACAACTTATGGGAGTCCGATGATACTACAATCCCAGAGCCAGAATTATCATGGTTGGCTTGCAGGTTAGTGAATAATATTCTGACATTAAGGCAATGCCATGAACTGGACTCAGAGGTGAGACCCAGAATCAAGGATGTGGACCCTTGTTACACTTTCAGGGTTACCTAGGTCAAAGGGTGCAAGCAGTATAGGCTAACAACTCCCAGAGCTGGAGTTCTAGCAAGGACAAGAGCTGAGGAATGAATGAGGCAAGTGGAGGTCAGGTTCAGCTGGAGCTTCAAGTACTAGGCAGGATGCTGCAATGCTTAGAAGGTAGCATGGGGTCCCCAAGGGTGTGGAATCTAAGAGCCAGCCAGTCATCCCCAGAGCTCCTGATGGTGGAGATAGATGTGCTGCGTGCTGAACCCAGGTCACGATCCCCAGGTTCACCCAGCCCACCTAACAGCCAACAATGGTTGCCAAGACAGAGTTCTGGATAGGTTGCAGACACACGTACGACAGACAAAAAAAAAGGTCAGGGAAAGGCAGATGACTAGGATTTCCAGGGACAATCCAAAGTATAGGGACAGACTGAAGACTGGGATTTCCAGGTACTATCCAAAGGATCAGGACAGACTGAGGACTGGGATTTCCAGGGACAAGCCAAGGGTCAGTACACGGATATACTCGGGTTCAATAGCAAACAGGGGGCTGGACATCTACCTTAGGAAAGAGCTGGTCCGGCAGCACGCCATGAGCTGACCTGGGTTTAAATAGATTCAGCAAGAGGAGGGATCCACAGAATTGGCCACAAGCAGACTGCACTGATTGGCTGAGAAGCTGCATAAGAAACAGCAGGAGAGGTTTGCTGATGTCTAAAACTGCCAGACTGGTGCAAGAGCAAATTAGGTACAGAGCACATACCTGGAGGACTACAAGCAACAGCACAGCCCTGCATGCCTGCAGGACCAGGGATAAGAGGTCTGCATATATTTGCAGAAATACAAGTAACAGCTCAGCTGCAAGTCTGCAGCTGAACTGTGACAGGCAAGTACCCGCCAGGGACAAAACCAGTTTGGTCAGGAGACATCATTGATGGTACTATATGGTCTAGCCTGCTTGCTAGAACTTTGGGCAGAATTTTAGTGTCTGTATTAATCAGTAATATTGGACAGAAAGATTCACAATACGAGGGATACTTATTGGGTTTGGGTATTAATACTTATACAAATACTAAGATCTTCATACATGGATGGAGATAACATACCTTCCTGCTTAGCTGCATTATTCATGTTGGATAGGTGAAGTGCAAGTAGTTCTGTAAAGTGATCATTCCACTCAGCAGGTGGACTATCTAGACCCAGGGTCTTCGAGAAGAGAAATCTGCTATGGCTTATGCAATTTCAGAGAGAACTATTTGATCATTTGATGTAGTTGTATATCTTACATTTGAGTGCAGCATCACTGACTAGCGAAAGGTCCACTTAAGAGACCAAAACATTGTCTTTTTATTATATATGTGACTAATAAATCACTTTCTGTGTTCACACTATCCTATCACGCTGTTGAATTCTCTTGATACTTATCCATTTTCCAGGAACAGACACAATTGCTCTTCACCACAGTATATATAATCCCAAATTCTCTTTGGAAGTATTTGCTTTGAACAATCCCTAAAACTTATAGACAAAAAAAGTACTAATGCTCCTCTCACACCGGAACGATTTGTCACTCTGGCTCTATCGACATCTGTCAGCTTTAAATCATCCTTTTTTTGTGCGCCTAACTCTCACCCACTTATCCATTTTACATTACAGGACTTACACACTTGAATGTTTGATTTGAATTGCATTTGAAAATTGCGGCATAATATCAGAGGTTATTTTCAGGCTCTCGTGCAGATTGCACAAGCTTTCTTTTTTTAACCCCTATAAACCTTTCCTTTTAAAGCCCCCTTTTTTTTTGCGTTGCAAAGAAATGTTAATGTGAAATCATTTGACACTGATGTCTGTTACTCAGTCTGCCATAATTACAATTATCTAAATGCTTTTCTTCATATATGTATAATTGATCCTTGATTGCTTAAATGTAAAATAAGTAAGACACCCTTTCATCATTTACATGGGAGATTTCAGAAATCGGTGAATGTCACTAGCAGCAGGAAAAACAACAAGAGATGAATCTAGTTATATCAAATAATGCAGACAAGGTTGTTACATTGAAGCAGCGGAGTGATCAGAGCGACAGATTTACAATCACACGCCATCAGTGATCAGTGTCACAAATGACCCTTGTGGTTTATGACAGGGACACTGCTCTGTATTTCTTTCCTGTAACATTGGCTGACTTTATTATGCGGCCAAATGAGAAGTCTACTTAGTGCATGCTGGTACAAGAGAGCAAAGTCTAACTGCCAAGTCACAATATTTACCCTATAGGCAGAGGTGTAACTAGAACCTTCAGGGCTCTGGTGCAAGAAACTATGAAGGGCCCCCCCAACCCCCCGCCGCCATGGCACTGTGTGGTTAACAGGACGGCTGCCGAGGTCCCCAGCAAGCGCGGGACCTCAGGCAGCCGCTTCAGTTTAAAAATGTAGTGCCGGTGTTCTGTCGAGAACGCCGACCTAGTATCTGCGTTTGCGCACAGATGGGATTAATGAGGAAACCAGTATTTATTTACAAAGTATTTGTTTGTAATTGTTAATTGTCACCGTTAATATTATGCCGTCCATGGCAGTAGATGATGGGTGGCATTAATTTATGGATGGAATATTATTAACAGTCACAATTAACAATTTAAACTAAATACTTTGTAAATAAATCCCGGTTCCCTCAATAATACTGGTCTGTGCGCAAGTGCAGATGCTGAGGTCGGCAAATTCGACTACCTCGGTGTTCTCGACAGAACGCCGGTATCATACTCGTGAAAATGCCCAGTATTGGCACTACCAGCACCCACCCCCCCCCCCTCCGCGCGCCCCCTTCCCGGTCCAGACTTACCTTACCTCTACTGCAGGACCCTCTTCCTTGTCTCGGTAGCCAGGGGGCGTGGCTAAGAGGAGCGGATCCTCAAACAGCAGAATGTGCACATTCTGCGCGACTACTGGGGTGTCTATTCACGAAGCAGCCGAAGGATCTAGCTGTAGCTTCGGCCAATCCTTCGGCTAGCTTTGGCCCCAGGACCCCTTCGGTTCAGTAGAACCGAAGGGCTGCTGTACGGGCTATTCACTATAGCCCGTACAGCTCCCGAACTTGGCCGAGCGGCTCAGTCGAGCCGAACGCATATGCCTCGGCTCGGCTGAGCCACGCTGAAAGCCGAAGCTGGCCGAGCGGCCAGCCATTGACTGGCCGACAGCCTGCTTCTGACAGCTGGGCGGAGCCAGCCGTGATCTTACGCCCTCTGCAGCTCTCCATCAGGTCCACCACTACTGATTGACAGCAGCAGAGGGTGGGTACAACAGCTAGTGGCTATTGCAAATTGAAAAAAAGAAAAAGCAGTGTTTCTCTCCTTGGCGGCCGTGAACGGGAGAGTTTTTCTTTTTTTTGACGGCAGCAGAACCGCCGGCCAATAGAAAACAGTTGGGCAGAGCTAGCTGTCACTGCTAGCTCCGCACAATCATTTTCTATTTATTTTTTTCTACTTTTTAAACTATTTTTCTGTTCTGCTCGGTAACACAGAGGGACCGAGCAGAACAGCCAAGCCGAATGCCGCTCAGCGGCATTCAGCTATTCACTCACTGCTGTTCGGCATCTATAAGAATAGACCGAACAGCAGCGAGTAGCCTGCCGGAGGTTCGGCTTAGCCGATCCAGATGTTGGATCGGCTGAGTCGAACTCCTTCTGCACTTCAGGTCGACCGAACATGCTGAGCATGTTCGGCCGACCCGAAGCCACCCGATGTACGGCTGATTTCAGCCGATATATGACTGAAATCAGTCGTACCAGCCTGAAGTGAATAGCCATTCGGTTAACTTCGCTTTAGGTCGGTCATTCACTCGGCTGCCTACGGCAGCTTAGTGAATAGACCCCTGGATGTCAGCCTCTCCATCCCCGACGCACAGCAGAGCAGCGGGGAAGGAGCTGCACAATCTCGGGGGGGCCCTCTTCTTCCTCTCTGGGCCCCCCCCAGCAGGCGGAACGCCAGGGCCGGTTGCAATTGCGACCGCTGCGACCCTGGTAGTTCTGCCAGTGCCTATAGGTAAATAAATATTTCCATGAATGTCTATTGAATCCTTTAAAAAGGTCTGTCTATCTATCTATCTATCTATCTATCTATCTATCTATCTATCTATCTATCTATCTATCTATCTATCTAATCAAAGCAGTAAGTCAACTTAAGCATAGAAGACAAATATAATATAATATGTTTGTAATTTTTACAATTTTCAAAATTAGCAATGCTTTTAATTATAAGGCTTCAGAACACAAACTTTTTGCACTTATAATTTTGACCATGTTATAGACTTATCACACCTGATAAATTATTTTAAGAAACCTGTAAAATAATCTATCACACCTAACAAAGTAATAGTCACTTACTGACTCCTCAAGCAATCCTATACTGAGAGAAATATAAAGTCATTGCTAATCTTCTTTGAGTTACTGACCTAGAATAATTCAGCCAGGAAAGTGAAAATTAACTCAGAACTCCAGATTTGCATAGTTGCACTGGGTCAGTGATTTAAACTGTGCTGAAACCAGTGGACTAGCAGGATACCCGCTCAACTAGTATTATTTAGCAGGATAGGAGAACAACAGTCTACCTATTTCTCTTAGAAGACTCTGGGGCTTGTCTCCCTGTGTCTCCCAGACAGGAGATGACATTTCTTCTTAACTTTCTAAAATCAAACTAAAATATTGATTTGACAAATTAAATATGATGAGCTATTATCTAGTTTGCTATGTGGGAAAGCCTTGTTTTATATCTTGCATTCACCATTACAATATTTATTATAACAGGGTCTGAAAACTTATAATATTATTGGTTTGTGGCATCTAAAGTAGGTCTACACCACACCATGAAGCTCACCTACTTTCATACACCTTGGGATCAGCCAAAATGGATTAATAATAGATTATTTTTTGTTCATATGAACATCTATTTTTGGTTGATGAGAGGCTGTCAAACACATACAGAAAAATATGGACACAGAGGGGTTGATTTATTAAAGGAATCAAAACTGTTTATTTAGCAAATTGAAGGTTCTCTTTGCTTAGTGAATACAATAAAGTTGTATTTACTTCAATCATCCAATCACATGCTAGTAAAACTCAGATTTTTTTGTTTCTCTCACACACAATTGGGTATTCAACGTGAACATAACTTCACTTTATTCACTAATCTAAATGAACATCCATCCAACCTATTAATGTCATCTCAGTGCAACAAAGTGGGGTTTATTTTCCTAAGCGAGTAGAGTCTGTAATTTAGCACAGTGAATGTCGGTAAATAAAATGAACTTTTGTTCCCTTTGAATACCCAATGTATTTTTTTTAAAAGATGATTTTTACTAGCACATGATTTGTTAGTCAGAGTGAACAGGTTAACCTCACTTAACAACATTCACTTAAGTAAGGACCTCTACTCCTTTAGTAAATCACTCCATTACCTGCTATGAAAATGACAGCTTTTTTGAATATCTCCCACAGGTGTATTTTGCTCCTAAAACATTTACAATATGTTCCAACAGACCTGTAAATGATGAATTAAATATTGTAGGATGGTTGTTCTTATCAGGAACCAATAGGAAAATATACATTTCTAAGTGAACCATGGCTGATGAAGCTGCTATATTTATATAAGTATTATCACATGAACATAACTATAAAAACAAGCAACTGTATATATACATATTGCTGCTTTTCTTACACATGACCTATTGGTCTTAAGAATGAATATATAGCAGTAAGCTCTACTGGATATTAGAGAAGCTGGCTAGACTAATATTTGAAGGTGTATTTTTGCCAGTGCCATAGAAACATGGGTCAGGAAGGTCACTGCCTGCCACCCAACAGATCCAACTGCTGCTGCTCATATCATTCTGACTGATATTAACCCCCCACACCCATCCAACATTATTATTGAGGAATGTGATAGCATTTACAAAAAGCATAGGAAGCCTGGACTGAAATTGGACAGGGTACCAAGGATCAGAGCCTATTTTGTTAGTGTAGCTGCAATGATATAACCTGATATCATGTGCTTGCCAGCGTAACATGCAATCTGGGGGTCGTCTCTGCATCAAGGTTGCAGAATATTACTGTAGCCCCCACATGCTATGTTTTGCTTGTCAAAGAGCTCAGGTTTTAATCTAGTTTTACAATTAATATTATGCTGTCTTACAGAACACTGGTAAGGGGCTATAAAATGTAAAATGCTGCAAAAAAGGCCTCAACTCATCCTGAAAGGCTGCTGCCCCGAGGAAATGGTTAAACACGAGCCGAGCCTTAACAGAGGGAAGCAGTTTCATACATATTTATAAATATGTCATAAAGTAGGACAGTTTCTTAAATGTGCTGCCCAGTGAAAGGTTAAAAGGTTGTATCTGCTGACTCTTTCATAAGTGAATGGAATTTAAATGCACAGAACCAAAGCTAAACAAGTGAAATCTTATTTTCTCCTTTTCTGGAAACATGACAAATGCCTGCAGGCTGAGTAATTGCTTAGATTTCTTATGGACCAGCAGCAGTGTGTGTATTTGAATCAGAGTCTTAGGCAACCCCTCCTTTCTGCTTGCACAGTGGCCTCTCTAAAGTCACATAGCTGTCTTGTTGGCGGATTATTTCAGCACGCTGGACAGTTCCAGACACTGTTATTAAGCTCTGACCACTCCTTACACCTGTACAGTCTGTACTATTAGCTCTCTGCTAGTTCACCATAAAGAATATATATGGGTGGTTCAAGGCTCTCATCATTCTATACACGTACTCAATTGCTTTGGCTTATAAGCACAAAAATGCCTTTACAGGCACAATACAGTTTCAGAAAGGTAAATATAGGCTGACACAAAGCAAAGTCAAATAAGGACATATACAAAGTGCAAAATGTAGTTCAGTTTGGCATCTATTAACACACCAAAGCTTCTGTTACTGGACAGCATCTATCAATACATCAAAATCTACTGCATAGTTTTGAGACTGCCTGTGTAAGGGTTTACACATATGGTAATATATATGCCCAGAGCTAGAGGATCATAAAGATGTACATGATAAACCAAACAATAAAAATGTCATGTCTATGTCCAACATAGTCCTTTCAATAAAAATCACAGTCAACACTGAAATGTTTTAAATGGAAATGTAATGGTTTACATAAAATGTATTAAATAGCACCAGACTTTCATTTCTTATACTTTTGGATCCTGAATGTTTTCTGTCATACTCTTGTGAAAATGGTGACTGACCCTATGAAGAAGTGAAGATGTGTACTATTTTATGGCTTGAAAAGGGGCACCAAGCCACCTAAAGTACTGCAAATTATATATATACTGTATATATATATATATATATACTTTGTAGCTATATGGCTTCAACTCTTCTGGGAAGACTGTCCACAAGGTTTAGGTGTGTGTCTATGGGAATGTTTGACCATTCTTCCAGAAGCGCATTTGTGAGGTCAGGTACTGATGTTGGACGAGAAGGCCTGACTCGCAGTCTCTGCTCTAATTCATCCCAAAGGTGTTCTATCGGGTTGCAGGCCAGTCAAGTTCCTCCACCCCAAACTCAATCATCCTTGTTTTTATTGACCTTGCTTTGTGCACTGGTACGCAGTCATGTTGGAACAGGAAGGGGCCATCCCCAAACTGTTCCCACAATGCATGAAATTGTCCAAAATGCCTTGGTATGCTGATGCCTTAAGAGTTCCCTTCACTGGAACTAAGGGGCCATGCCCAACCCCTGAAAAACAACCCCACACCATAATCCCTCCTCCACCAAACTTTACACTTGGCACAATGCAGTCAGGTAAGTGCCATTCTCCTGGCAACCGCCAAATCCAGACACGTCCATCGGATTGCCAGACAGATTCGTCACTCCAGAGAACACCTCTCCATTTCTCCAGAGTCCAGTGGTGGCGTGCTTTACGCCACTGCATCCGAGGCTTTGCATTGCACTTGGTGATGTAAGGCTTGGATGCAGCTGCTTGGCCATGGAAACCCATTTCATGAAGCTCTCTACGCACTGTTGTTGTGCCAATCTAAAGGCCACATGAAGTTTGGTGGTCTGTAGCTATGGACTCTGCAGACAGTTGGCGACTTCTGCGCACTGTGTGATTCAGCATGCGCTGACCCTGCTCTGTCATTTTACATGGCCAACCACTTTGTGGCTGAGTTGCTGTTTTTCCCAGTTGCTTCCACTTTGTTATAATACTACTAACAGTTGACCATGGAGTATTTAGTAGCAAGGAAATTTCACGGAACACCTGAAAACAATGATTTGGAGGGGTGTCGCAATACTTTTGGCAATACAGTGTATGTTTTTGTTGGCTGTATCATTATCAGTTTCTCCTCTTTGCAATCTGAGAATCAATTTACCCTAGGGAGTCAAAGAAAATCAAGGCATGAAACTTGATCTGGCTGAGCATGCCGAATTAGGCTTTCACTACAGGAGGAAAGATGACTTGTTCACACCAGCAGTGTTGAGCTGTGTTGCCCAACACAGTCCCAATGCAAGAACAAGGCAATTTCCCTTATATCCAATTAATTTAGTTAGCACCAACGTGATGCATTCGTGTGCACTGAGCAAAATACATGTTGCATTTTCCTGCGGTGCAGCACATTCTATTGTACTATAAGATGTTACACAATTTTG
Source organism: Nanorana parkeri (assembly GCF_000935625.1). Lineage (NCBI taxonomy): Eukaryota > Metazoa > Chordata > Amphibia > Anura > Dicroglossidae > Nanorana > Nanorana parkeri. Next base: position 701,589 of record NW_017306962.1, read on the forward strand.
CACATGTTAATGGCCCACAGTAAAAAAAAATAAAAACAATAAATTATTAAGATTAAAAAAAAAATGCACTGCAACTAACTATAGGATGCACAACCCTCATGCCCTCCTACTAACCACTTTAGATGGCCTGTCAAACTCTTGCTGCAGCGAATTATAGGGAAAGCTGATTAAAGCTGAATTTAAGTCAATGTTAAATTCTCCCTGTCTCAAGCTACAGCCTTTACACTCACCAAACGTTTATTCCTTTCTTAATATGTGCAGCTTTTCCTGTAATAATGTGTGCCTTATCAATCCACAGGGGAGACTTTTCCACCTCTGATAACCTGAAGCCACTGTTTCCCTTTTGATCATGGCAACTGGTCATTTAAAATCCTTCTTGTAGTCTTAAAAGGTTTTAGTGGGCTGATTCATATGGCAAAGATCAAGAACCTGATCTGCAACTTAATTGCACTTTTCGCACTTGGAACTATAGTTCCAATGGGAATACCAAGGCATGTACTCAAGTGAGCTGCTCGCACATCCATCAGAAACTACATGTAGTGCCTCATTGGACCCTCCTGCCGCTGTCCAGTTATTGTAAGAATCCTGACAATTTTGCAATTACATCAACAGTAAGGAAATATGAAATTTCTAGCCATTGAAGGTCTGAATTGTGAAAGTAAAAGTGCATGCATGCTGGGCATTGGCAGGGGGATGATTTTATAAACTAGAAGGTTAATCTCAGGGTTCAGCTTCTAGATAAATTCGGTGAACTTTCCGATTTTTCCAAAGTTGCAGTGTTTTCTTGCTAGCAGTGGTAGCTCACAGATTGTTATTACCTGCTGCCTGTCAACAATTCAGAAATCTTTTTACATATCTCTGCTCCTTGGTTCTTCCATTTACTGTAGGTTTTTCATTTCATATAGAAAAACCTGCATTTTTGATACTTTGAAAAGTAGATTTTAGCCCACTCATTGTTGCATTATAATGCCTGGGAACAGAAACATTAAAAAATAAAATAGAAATATATGACCGCCAAGAAGAAAGAAACAGTCTTTTGTAGGTTGTATAGAAATGTTTCTTTTTCATTGTTCAAAATTATTCATTTACCTTTACATATTGCTGATGTGCTTGTCTCACATTAATGTGTTCAAAATGAAGAAGTCACAAGACTTAATAATTGTGAATAATTATTTGCAGTAACCCTTTTAAATGTAATATTGTGTGATTACTCCAAGGACATCCACGATGTAATAAAAGCACTCACATGAACTATAGTCTGCTTTTGATATATTGATTAATGACAGTGCCCCTATGTGACATTCACGTACAAAGTGCACTCACTATGTGACATGCAAGCCAAAAGAGTAATCCCTACCATTAGGAAACCTTCCTAGTGTGTCAGTATACACATGATTCTCTGACACGGAAGATTTGTGTTTTGTGCCATTTTATTCAGAGTAATGAAATTTCCACTTGGCTGGGTGAGGAGAAACAGGACAAAGCGCCTCTCTCCCCCTTATCACCAGAAAGCCGAGGACCGCGTGACCCTTTGGGACCTTCACTCCCCCACACATGACCGTGGATGGGTGAAAAATGAGAGTAAGAGAAGAAAATGCAATTAACCGGCTGCAGAGGGAGTCACCGTGCCCAAGACACCTATTAACAGGTTATCTAGAGGTGGACTGGTCCCCACGCTCTCTATTGTTGTTATAACAAGCATATCATACAGATCAAACAGTCAGTTAGAAGTTTATTTTTGGAGAAGCTGGGATAGCATTTGCTAATCGATAAAAACTAGAAGGGCGCATCAAAAACAGTCACATGCATAGCCTGGTACGCTTCTGTTGCACACAGGGGTGCAGTCAGGCTGTATCCATACAACTTTTTACTGTTACCTGGGGCTTGTTAAATATTGTTTCTTTTTAATCTGTTTTATTTGGCCAACCTGCTCTTCAGTGCAGAGATTCTGCTGGGGTAATTTGTTTACCTCAGCACAGACCGACCTCTTTTCCTTTCCTCACTTTTTTCTGCTTTCAGTGTATAATTCTTTTTGGATGTGTCTTAATTTTGTCTTTTGTGATTTTTTTTTTTTTTTTTTAATGTAGTTGTGCCGTTTGCTTCGCTGCAAGTACACGGGCTAACTATCTAATCTATATTTTAAGATCATCCATCTCTAATGCCTTTTCTGTCTGTTAGCCTATATGTGCTTTATGAATGTGTGGTTCTTCTCATTTCTCTCTGCTGACCATTGCTTTCTTTGTTCTCTGTTACAAACCTTAACAGAAGAGTCATGTATGATATTGCAAAAACAACAAGCTATATGTCAGAGAATTACTCACAGAGGTTTCATTCAGCCAGGCAGTCAGCAGCAGTGAGATTGATTGTGGCAAAATCAAACAGTCAGCTAGTGCATGTTTGCTGCTGGGTCTTAGTTGCTTCTTCTTCAGCTGTTGTTGCTGATTTTACTGGTTATGATTTCCTCCATCTACCTGTCTCCCCTGGGTTTACTTGTACTTTAGATTACCTTCCTGTCACTGGGCAAGTGATGTACAGAGAACTGTAATGGGTTGGTGGGTGTTCACATAAAAAAAGGGGCACCCCTTTTACAGTCCAGTCAACTAGGCCTTGTGATTAATTACAAATGCTACACTGCAGCATGCTCTTGGCACACTATATAATCCGCCCCAATACACACTACACCATGCATTGCATTACAGACCACACAATGCACCACAATATACACTGTACTATGCACCACAATACAGACCACACCATCCAGCCTAAAACACCCAATAAATACTGCATTATATTCCCTAATACACACAGCACAATGCACCCCAATATATACCACACCATGTGCCCCAGACACCGCATCAACCACCTCAATCTTCAGCTCGGCAGGCTTTATTATGCTGGGGCTCCTCACTGAAGGGAAACTCCACTCATGCTTGTACCCATTTCAATTGACCTTTCTGTGGTGCCAGGTGCTAGTACAAAATGTGCTCCAGTTCTGGAAGCTGCTGCCACTCTGCAGAACTACAGGGAGATAGGAGACTTACTTCATTGCACTGTAGTCATTGAAGTAGGTAATGTGGAAATGTTGACAGTGGGCAGATGGACAGTTTGAACCCTCTAACGCATGCCTTACTATCATTTTCACATTTGCGGAAGCAGATGACGCACCCAAAGCCCTCCTCTCATATGTGCATTGTCTAGGTGCATGCACCAGCACTTAATGCACTCAGACATATTGTGCAGTTAGGGGGCAGAAATTGGAAAACATCCTGATTCGCTCAGGTTCTTTTGAGGATTGCTCATTCCACACTCTCAGTGGTTGCCCAGTGTAGCATTTATTAGCCTATCCATGTAACTGTTTTGCTGTTAGGCTGACCCAATTCTTGACCCTGCTTTTCCTCTCCTCAGAGTCCACCTGGCATAACTCCTGAGACAGAGGATTTGACCTCTGACTTATTTCCTTCTTTTGGCTTTGACACAATGTTCCTTTTACCCCGTTAATTACTTCTGGTGCTAACCATGACTGTCTCCTCCCTTAGAACCATCTGTGTCCAGCTGGTTTTGACCAATGCTCATACAGTTACTCTAAGCATTAGCCACTGGCTTACGTCAGCTCACCCTGATTTTAATGCAAACTGCCTGACCAACATCTATCTTGTGTATGACCCTCTATTATACTCCATATAGGTTCTCTAAAGGATGTGTCCATATGTGCTTTGGAAGATCCTTCAATGCACCTAATTTCATAAAATTCTATGCAATAGCATATTTAAATGCAGAATGTGTTTGTCTCTCTTACTTATATGTTGCTGCTGTTTTCTCACTTCCACTTCATTTATGAAACTATTCATTTCTAATATCTACAAAGAAATTTTCAGGCCAATAAACTTTTAAGCATGGATACACCATGTTTTTTATTAAATGAGAGCTGCAGGCACAAAAAAGTAATAAATATGCAAAGGGAAAAGCTGTTTACCTGTGTCTGTTTTTTTTTTTCTGTTTTAGTGTGCAGTGTTGGGGAAGAAAGAATATAATGTTTCAAACAATTATTGCAGCAAGGAACGGAGCCTGTCTACATACCTCCCGATATTTTGAAATAAGAAAGACATTGTTTATCACAAGAATATTCTAAGCAAAATACATGCTCTTGCCAAATCCCTGGTACAGGTGACAAAGAAAAATAAGCCCATTATTATCCAAATAATTAGTGAGAAGTGTTCGGCAAAGCAAAAGGTTTAAAGACAGCACACCCTCCAACAGAGCTGGTAAGTATAACCAATAGGACTGAAACTGGGCTTTAACACACAATGGATTCCTTTTTTATTTGTTTAAAGGAACCTAAGCTACCAGCTACAGTCATTAAAGTGACAGTAAACTCAGGAGTTAAATCTTAAAAATGCATTCAAGTACCTTTTAAAGTGACATTAATGTTTCCCTTCCCCCATGTTAATGTTAGCACTTACCTTAATAGATGTCTCTTAATCCAATCGTCTTCTTCTTTCCTGATGTTTTCATCTGTCCCTCCAGAGGTGCGGCGGCTCTCTGATCCAGCGCTGACTCCTCTCTGCTTGCAGGCATTTCCGAACCAGCGGTGTCTGCATGCAGGTGCAGACACCGCTGGTTCGGAAGTAGTCTGCATGCAGGTGCACGCATCCATAGACTTACCTTGCGTCTCTGCTCGTCTCCCGGCCGAGAATCCGAACTGCGCATGCGCCCGCCCCAAGATCCTTTGCGGCCGTACGAGCAGTTCCGGATTCTCGGCGCGGGATTGCGCAGCGATAACAAGGTAAGTTTAAACCGCTGTTGAAGCGTTTTTTTGTTTTTGTTTTACTTTTTGCCTAGATCTACTGCTTGGTAGCAGTAGATATAGGCAAAAAAAACGGAGGCTTTAGAACCCCTGTAATTATTAACAAAACCTTATTTGTGCATCACTCTGTAGATCAATAAATCATCTTTGAATTCATGCTGACACTGTCTTCCCTTCTGGAGGGTGGCTACTTTTGTTCCCCATGGTCCCTGTGTGTGTTGTAAAGTAGTCACTGCTCCAAGCTCACTCCCATGATAAACTACAATTCTAATACAAATTAGTAAACTATATGTGAGATTGTAGTCCATCACAGGAGAGAGATTGGAGTGGTGGATACTTTAAAACACACACAAGGACCATGGGGAACAAAAGTAGCCACCCTCCAGAAGGAAGGACAGTGTCAGCCACAATTTAGAGATGATTTGAAGATCTACAGCCGAGTGATACACAAGTAAGGTACAGTTTTGGTAATAGTTACGGTACTTAACTTCATTTTTAAGATTTAACTCCTGAGTCTAGTGTCACTTTAAGAGACACTGAAACAAGTACAAATCTCTTGCGCAAATGGGATAATAGGGTTTTGGGTGCAGGGGGACATTGCCCCATGGGTCAGAACAAAGGATATAAGTGTTCTGTTCTCGCTACACGTTACCCTGTGGCCTGTATATAGCTCAACATGCAGCTAAGCCCTCTTTTCTGCAATAAGCCAGACTGGATGAAATCTTGAAGCTTTATTAACAAAACAGGGTGGGGTGAAACTGTTAAAAATTAACATGAAAACATACAACTAATATATGAGCATGTAAATGAAGTGATAGCTCAAAAATAGAATGCAAAACAGTCTGTCCCTAGCACCGATGCTGCCATTATGGAAATCTGGGAATTTACTCCAGGCGTGCTCAGGATGGCATCAGATTCTCTTCTCCTTGGATCTAAGATGGAGTCTAAGTCCCAGAATGAACGTGTTCCATTCTTCTTGGGCTAAAAGTTGTTGGGAGCCTACCATAGAAAAACAATCTCCTTGCTGTAAATAGAAAGGTATTCACTTAAGCACCACCTGGTGGCCGATTTTGAGATGGCAGGTAGGTAAGTCAAAAAATCCCATGCCTGAGGGCAAAACAATAAGTCAAGCTGGTGGCCCTGAGTAGAGATACTGTCCTATTAACACATTAGTCAGAAAGGGTCCTGCAGTGAGTGACAGTTTTTTTTTAATTATAAAACTACTCAAATCCTGTTCAGATCTGTAATCACAGTGCCTGGCAGAGGGAATTCTCCAGCAGCAATTTACAGTTACATTACCAATTTTGCTACTTTGAGATGTTGTGTTGCCAGATGCAAAGACCTGCAAAGGAATTTGAAGCTCGAAGAAGACAAAATGGCAAATGTGTTGTGCTCATTGGCTAAAGGAAATTGAATGTTAAGAATTATTTGTGGTGATGGCATAATATTTATTTTGGTATTTCTTTTAGGTGAGTAATTTTGTGAATAAGGTGTGTTACAATAAAGGTGAGGTGCTGCCCCTGTTATAAATGAACAGGAATCCTCTATACTGAGTGCTCCTGTTCATTTATAACTTGGAGATAGTATGTTTACTATAACCACAATCATGAATGAAAAGAAGGTGATGTAGATCACTTTCCATTCATTATTGAGGATATAAAACACATACTCTGTCCTCAATTATGTACAAACACTCAGCGATCACTGATCGCTGAGTGTTTGCATTGGCTCTCCTTTCTGACAGCTGTCACAGGAGGCTGAGCGAGCAGTGCAGGGAGTAGAACTCAGCCTCCTGTGACAGCGCGTGCATCCCTAGCTATAACATGCGCTTTGAGGGGCTGATGTATAAACGTAAAAAGCTCCTTCCTCCATGTGAATTGCATTCGCCCAACTATATACTGGGCAGAAGGTTTATGCATCAGCACCTAAGTGAATTAGTCAGGGTGCATATGTAAACATAGTACACTTGGTGACACTGAGATAAAACGCCTTGGGACAGAATTTGGTGACATCATTGGTGGGTCTAACCCTTCTGCACTTTATACAAACCTAAAAAGAAATGTTTTGCTATAACATACACTTTAAGGGGCTGATGGATGAACGTAAAAAGCTCTTTCCTCCTCAGCTCCATCTAGTGGTGGGAATGCCATGTGAATGGCATTAGCCCAGCTTTACGCTGGGCAGAACGTTTTTGCATCAGCACCTAAGTGAATTATTCAGGGTGCATATGTGATCAGACTGAGACAAAACGCCTTGGGGCAGAACTTGGTGACATCATTGGTGGGTGTAGCATCTGTCTAAGCATTGTAGTCTAAGCTTATGTCAGGAGATCGGTGTGCAGATTGGCTGCAGGAAGAGTGCTATTCAGAAAGGGATATTATTATTGCCAATGCTTTTTCAGGTAATGCTTTAACACAAGTTGCGATTTTTTTTGTTTCCTTTTATATGACTGATATATGAATGGTGGAGAGCTACATTTGAGGAGTAATATATTTAGCTGCATGAGCACAAACTTCTAATTGTGGAGGGTGTCTCATCTGGAAGATTCATATTAAAAGGATTTATGCCTTCAAGGATATATATAAGTGCATTTTCCTTTCCATAACAGAAGGTCAAATGAAATGGTTAGTGTGTTTCTAATTTTGTGTGCACACAAGTGAAGTGAAAGTAATGAAAGACCACACAAAGATTTGTTGTAAAGGCCTTATTTTGACCACATATTGATTATTCACAGTTGTCCATGTGTGCAGCACATGGACTGGAAATAATGAAAGAAAACACATACTGTAGGTTTGTTAAAAATACCTTTTTTTAATTTTTTGACTCATTTATTGTTAATGTTTTTTTATATGTGTATTATATGTATTTATTTCACAATTGTGGTAGGCACAGGTGAATAATTGTTTTTTTTTAATACTAAGGGGCCAATTTATAAATCCTCTCTCCAGCCATTTGCTGGGTGAATGCATGCCATGGCATTCCTACTACTAGATGGAGCCAAGGAAAAATGGGATTTCCTATGCTTCTCAGCTCCATCTAAATGGTGGGAATGCCCTGGGCATTTTCATGGGCATTTGCCCAGTGTATAGCTTGGCGAAAGTTATATAAATCGACCCCTAAGTGTTACAGTGTTTTTAAAAAAAACTAAAGTGTATATAAAGCAAAAACATTTAAAAAAAAACTTTTATACAGTGTAGCGTAGGAACAGGCTAAATCCCCTATCAGGTTGTTTTTGTTTCCTGTGTCCCGCTAGGGAAATTTCCTTACCCTTCCTGTCCTTTGATAGTAACAGGAAATGAGAGTAAATGTTTCTACAGTGATGTTATTTTCATGTTACAGAGTTGTCAATGGAACAGTTGTCCCAATTAGAGGATTCAACATCACTTCCTGCTCTAGGGGCAAATTTTGGATCTCCCATCACTTACTGTGTCGGTGACAATGGTCAATAGAGAAAGTGAATCCCAGTGAGGACTTTTTTTTTGTCATTTCAATACAAACAAAAGAAATAAACATGAGATTGCCTAAACATGAGATTGCAACAATTTTCTGCGTAAATGTTCTGCATAAAGTGGTGCATTATCTGACAGAAATGCAGGGGTGCCAATATTCTGGGCCATGACTGTATATGGTAGTACTGGCTTCAGTCTGTAGTTGTCCTTAGCAGCACGTGATTTTTCTGAATTGTATTGTAAAAAATTAAAACCTGACCGAGTGTCCAACCCTTTTGCACCTTATTCACAACTAAAAAAATAAAAAAAATGCCTTAACATACACTTTAAGTGAATTATTGAGTAAACAGAACTGGAGAGTTTGTATAAAAGACAAGCAAAATGGCAATTTTCTATATTTGCTCTTTGTGTCAGCTCAGCATTTGTCTGTTAGGAAAAAAAAAAAAATCCTCAAATACAAACAGTTTCCAATTTGTACATCATCCATAACAATCATTTCACCAGAGAGTAAATTCCCAAATATATTTACAGTGCAAAATTGCATTCAGTGTAGATCTAAAGCTGCACCATGTGACGCATTATGAGAAATATGCAGGGTCAATGTATTTAATGTAGTGTTATTAGTAGCATGCTCCAGTGATTTCGCTGCGAGTGTATCTCTGCGGAACATTCCCCTCAGAAAAAGATGGGAAAAAACTGTTTGACTCAAAAATACAACAGCAAGTATATCATTAAATTCTGTTATCAGCAGCAAAAATGTCCAGGCCTAGTATTTTCAAGACCTCGTAATAGACTTTTGTCTGCGTGCTGCCTGTGTGCTGCCTGTTACAACCTGCATTTAGGTCAATTAGTTAATGTAATTCTTTTCAAGGGATGTGGCAGGATAGATATTTTGTACAGCCAGCTAAAGAAATATGTACAAAAATATACTAGAGGAGGTTAGCAGAGGGCAACTAAGTTATAAAAACATTCTCCTCAAAATTTGTGAAGTACCATTCCCCAGCTCAACATAACGGCAAATAGTTTAAAAGTTGTTAACTGTTTCCTTATTTATGTTGCTTTTTAATGCAGGTAACAAATATGCTGTAAATATTGTATATTGTATGTATTTTTTTAACTAAGCAGTAAAGTACACCACAACAGCACATGCTTGAGAGCATCAAATACGAAGTGAAGTGAGCAGTTTGCCTCAGGTAGTGCCCAAAAGGAAAATGTGTTGGCAGGTGCACAGTCTTCAGCATGCCAAGTCTTTTTGCTTACTGCTTTTAAGGCCCCAAAACAACAACCTAAACATAGAAGACTGGCATTTCCACACTGTAATTGGGACAATACCTGCTGCTATATGTGTGATATATAATTTCTTACTGGACCCTGAGAAGTGCTATATTTGGAGCAGCAGTAAGGATAGTGATAGGAGAGCTGAAGTTCAGGCAGCTAGCTAAGGCCAAAGGACACGTCCAGGACTATAAAGCAGACCTTGTAGAATCAAATGCATTTTGTGTTTGCATAGTGTCAGGTTATGCACAGCATGCTCTTCCTGGAAACAGATTTGCCTATGTTAGCAGAATATGGTTTCTTAAAGCATATGTCAAGGTAAAATTAAAAAATTAAAAATAACATGCAGCACAGCTATGCACTATATGAACATTGTGATGTGTTTTATCCCTTCAAAGACCCTGCAAACACCGAAAAAAAACATTTTTTGGTAAATTGTTCTTCATTAATTTTTTAGAGACAAGGCACAACAGTCAGCCCCATTAGGTACTGATATATGAACATAGGAGGTCAGGACTGGTAATGCCATGGCAAAGGCCATAACAAGGAGACTTTGTGTATGCGATCCCTTCAGTCATTAGCATTAACTTTTTTTTTGATCGGGGGGGAGTTTGTGGGAGGGGGGCCCATGCACAACTTTGCTATGGGGCCCTGTGATTTCTAGTTACGCCCCTGTTTAGTTATTTTCAGTGGTATGATTTAGTGGTGAAAATTATTAGTGCCCCCCCATTTTGACTGTGGTATCTTATGTGCCCCCCCTATATATTGTTCCTAGAGTCGCCACTGGTCCTTGACAACATGTATGAATTAATCATAAAGTATTGAGAGAGAAGAAATATAAAGCTCAGAAGATAAAGAAAAAAAAACCAAGAGGAAGCATAGAGAGGGAAAGCAAGATTCAGCACCAGAAAAAGGGCAAGAGAAGGGGGAAAGAAAAAGCGATTCCATGCTCCCCAACAGACCAGGAGTCCCCCAGTTGAATTACAAGATTTTCTTTGCCAAGAAGACCAGGTTTTCTCCAATGTAGACATAGTGTTACGTAAGCACACTGTTAAATATTCCATGTTAAAGATATCGCGCATGCATCAATAGAGATCTAGGGAAGAGGGTGGCAGGGACTGTTTCCATTTCAGGGAGATAAGACACCTAGCCGCAGTCAAGACATGATTAGCTAATCTGGTAGAGTACTTAGGCAAAGTGGGCAAAGCAAGACCCAGAAGACAATGAACTAGGTCCGAAAAATCCTTTTAATCTTCCATAAATGTACTCGGCTCTTAAATCCTGTTGAGGGCTTATAACACACAGCATTTTAATTGACTGAGTGGTATCAGCCCCGCCCAGTGTCTTTTGCTAAACTACTTAAACCCTCCCACTCTCAGGCACAAAGGTTAATCAGTGTGCAGTCCAAGATAAGAAGTAGGAGGGTTCTTTAAGATAACAAAAGGCAGCTCTGAATTTTTAACGAGGTCAACAGGTTTTTTTTGCACTTATTAAACAGATATAACAATATGCTTTCAATGGTATATTTAACAGACCAAAATGGAGCAAATAAGTTTATTGTTAGGATTTACATACACTAACACAAAAGTTTGACTCCACACATTGCTGTTATTTCTAGATAATATTATATCTAATGCATATCATGAAGTGCACAGGATACAATAATTGAGCTGGCTTAAGATACTGCTGAGAATATTGAATGTAATGGTCAGTAATTATATTTCCGCACCAAATATAGCTAAACATATTATATGCCACCAGAGATAACATTGTTTGTTTCTCTGAGTGGCACTAAATGTAGCTCGTACATTATTGCTTCAGTCATTATGGTTCAGTTCTGTGTTTGTAGAAGTGACTGTGTGATAATATTCATTAGGATGGATAATTTTGTTTTAATGTGTAGCAAGCTTTTACTATTATATACACCATGCTGAGCTAAATATTGAGCAATATGTTTGCCCTTTCTATCATTTATATAAATATAAATGCATTTCCATTATTTTTGCCACAAGTGCCACTTCTTTTTAAATCTGAAAAATCAGCCGTACCAGCCTGAAGTGAATAGCCGAACAGTGTTCGGCTCACTTCCCTTCTGATCGGTCATTCACTCGGCTGCCCTCGGCAGCTTTGTGAATAGACCCCATAGAAAGGGGATAGGTAGAGTGACAGATAGATAGATAGATAGATAGATAGATAGATAGATAGATAGATATTGGATAGACAGATAGATTGTGGATAGTATGGCAGCAGTAAGTGGTAGTGGTCTCTGGTTCAGTGAAGGACCTCTACATGTCATGGAAAAGGGGTGGGAGGGCTGACATCCTTTACTCCTACAAAGGGTAATATTCCTACGCTTGCAGTAAATTCTCTTGCATGTCAATTTCTCTGCAGAATACTCTCTTTTGATGGAATAATTAAGAATATTCAAGAAATCCAAGAATCCACCTGATTGACAAACTGATGCAATTTGGGCAACTGGTCCAGTCTGCATTTTATCAAAGAAAAAATGCATAGCTTGCAAAGCTTTCCACTATGAGCTTTTATAAGGTCAAAAAGTATTTTTGCATGGGATATCAGGAAAGTGGCTTTGAGTACACACATCCTCCAAGGCTTTTGGATCTGAACACACTTCTACAAAGGGGATAATATAAGAGGGGAAAGCATGTTAGGGCATTTATCTTCTAGGTCAGTTACTAGCATTTTGGACTGAGTATGGGAACCAATGTGGAGATCTACCAATGTCAAATAAGCATAGAGGCCAACCATGAGAAAGTAGAAGAATTAAAGTGACACTAAACTCAGGAATTAAAGCTTAAAAATGCATTCAAGTACCTTACCTATTAAAAAGAAAAGTATCTTATTTGTGCATCACTCAGCTGTAGACCCTCAAATAATCTCTGAATTAATGATGATACTGTCCTTCCTTCTGGAAAGTGACTACTTTTCATCCCCATGGTCCCTGTGTAAAGTAGCCACTACTCCAAGCTTGCTCCTGTGATGGACTACAATTTCACATTTAATTTACTAATTTGTAGGGATGCACCGATACCAAGTACCGTACTCGGTACAAGTACAGATACTTTTCCAGCTCCAAGACTAGACTAGAGAAAAATTCAAAAGTTAGGCGACAGCTGTGATTTGTAAGGAGCATACAGAGCTCCTGGGATTTGTACAGCTCTATTTTAATGTATGATTTTGTTTTTATAATTATAAATAAAGGGATGCACTGATACCATTTTTGCAAGTACAAGTACTGATACTTGCCCAAGTACTTACGAGTACTGATACATTTTTGTTTATTGTCATGTGGCAGTTTTTCTAAAAACATATCGACTAATGATTTCAGGACAGTGGTGGAGTACCAGAGCCATTTTTTGGCAGAAAGTAAATTTTTAACAGGGCATGGCAGCAACAAGGGGATATGGAAATCAACTTTGGAGACATGGTGGATAGAGCCCATTAGAAATGAGTATGAGCATCCATAAAACACATGCACAATGCACATAGGTTTGACGTTATTATGATACTTCTTTCTACCTTGTGATCATTCTAGAGACTGTAAGTTTGAATTGTGTACATGAAGCAGGTACAGAAACCATGTATGCTACATACTACATGATGTCAACAACCAATAATGAAAACAAACGCAAAAAAGAGGCAGGAATGCTGTGTACCTCTTTTTTGCGTGCATATAATAATCATGTTTTCTTTTTTCAACCAGGACAGAATATGGATTGTATTTATTTTTCACTATGAACTGATTTTCTTGCACATGGTGTTCTAATAAAAAAGTAGTGTATATTCTCAGCTTATCCTTTATGCTATTACATTTAGGCTTACATGACACCAAGGCCTAGTTAACAATACTTTCAACTTCTAAACACTAGTCAAACCTGAAGACTAGGATGAGCAGCACTTTCTTCTAAAGCTTCCAGGAAGAATTTTCCACAAAAGGACACAGACCTATAAGCTATCTTTGCACTAGAATCCACCACTGTTTCTCCTGCAGGGCCCTGGCTGACCTAGAGTCTCTTTTCTGGAGACATTTCCAGAAGCCAATCAGAACAGCTCTCAGTGACAGATCTCTGTAATGGCTAGAGAGATCATGTGACAAAAGCACTGCATTTCATCCTTCTTTTGCATTATCTGACAGCATTTTCCCAAAGAAGGTTGGAAAACTGTGTAGTTTTAAAAATTGTATTTCTAGCCAAAACTTCTTTTTTAGTATTGGATAGAGTGTGAAAAGTCTAGAACCCCGGTCAGGTTTCTACTGCTTTATTTTAAAAAGATGTCCGTTTCATTCACTGTCCTAGTGACAACAGTGTCAACAGAACACAAAGTGAGGAAATATTTCCAATAGCAACATGGACAGAAATAGCAATGCTTGTTTCTTATGGTGGGGGACATTTGTTTTTTTTCCGTGTTGTAGATTTTTTTTACTTCCTGTTTTATAAAGCCCCTGTCAATGTGAAGGAAAATGAGGGAAGATTTCTCTGAAAAAAGTTTGAAAATAGCAAAATAAGTTAGGGGTCCATTTATAGTATAAGTTGGCCAGGGAAGGTGAGAGGATCTGTATGGTGTTCATTAGACCATGAGAAATTTCAGGTTATCAAAGGGGTTATCTTCCAATTTACTGCAGGGTCTGTTTTAAGTAACTGGAGGAGTACTGTCCAGTTAGGTATTCTGCCACCAAAATGCTCTGAACATCCAATGGGTAAGGTATTCCCCATACACATCTACCATGTAAACATTAGCCAGAAGTTCCTTCTATTTTTGGAAATATTTTTTTCTCAGAGAGCATTATTTCATGTCACCATACCTGTACCGCAGTGATGTTTCTTCACCGGAATCATCAACCATGTACCATTGAAGCTGGGACTAGGGGTCCCTTTAAGGCATACAGTTATTCTGCTGCAATGAGCCATTACCAACAGCTCTTGTCTCTGATGATTGCAAAGCCATATGCCCTTGGACACAGCCTAGCAGAATCATATGCATGCGTGGGTGTACGCATGTAGCATATCTCTTTTCTTAGTCAGACAAAGGCCTCATTCACACGGCTGCATGATGCTTTTGAACATAAGTTGCAGGTGCATTATCATGCCTGGAATAGCTGCAGCATATAGTCACTCATTGTAGTAAATGGGCTTGACTAATGAAAGAGGCAAGGGTATGAAAATGGTTTTATTGAATCGCACATTTAATCTGCTGTTAAATCTGTAAAAGACTTTTGTCTGATGTAAAGTTATAGACTATTTTTCTGGATATCTAACCTGTGGACATACTATTATTCCAATAGCATCATCACAAGATCCTGTGAATAGGAAATGGGACAGGTACAAGGTACAAAAGGAGACAACTGAAGAAACAGATGTGTGAAGAAATTGTGAAATTTGTAACAGAAGCAAGAGTTTAGAGGAGAGCCTAAAAATGAATGTTGGTAATCTTAGAAAGGAAACTGTGATGTTCTCACTTTAAGAAGGCCCTGATATTGCAAGTAATGTGAGACCTGCAAGAGAATTGGAAACGTTTGTGGGAGCCGTTACAGATGTATGACCCCCAAAGAGAAAGAGTGATACAGAAATGTGAGGTAAACAGTGTTACCAAAGAATTGAGGATGCACATCTGAAGAGGATTTAGGAACAAAACAGAAATATTCTACTTAACTAGTGAATATCCTGTCAAAGAAAGAGGAAGCATCCTGGCTAGGGTGCGGTGGTGAGAGTGGCCTTAGGAACGAAGAGGTATTAGTTCCTGAAGTGAGCAATGGAATTTCTCTGTTAGACTCAAAGCCTACATGGTATGTTATATAACCAGTGGTTTTCTCTTGTTAAATACTTTGCTGCATTTATTTCTCAGTGAATATTGACTAAACCCCCCCCCCCTCCTTTATACACTAGTGAAGTCACACTAACTAGTTTGGACATGCGTCACGCCAAGCATTTTTTCTCTTTATTGTACTTTAAAAGCATGAGCACAGTCTTTTTGTAAGCAGTTAATAAGTAATTTCAGATTTCTTCTTAATCTGTCTAAGAACACAACACAGCAAAACATTCGAGAAAAGGATCATCAATGACACTGGATTAGAAATTAAATATTTCTCAAGTTGCTATACAGGAAAAATGAGTAGATAATGCATCATTTTGAAATTCTAAGATTCAGCCGAAAGCTAATTTATCTCAAATAACTCATTAGAATAACAAACTAAGACTCCTTAAAAATTAAGCTACAGAAATGGTAACATTTATAATGGGCAGAGGGTGCATTATTGAATGATCTGTATGTCCTGTGCAAAGACATTGTCTTGCTTATAGCAGGGCTTTTTAGTAGATTGATCAGATATAACACTTGAATCTGCAAGCAGTCACATGGATCCTGTAAGGTAGCACAAACATTTGGTGGGTGAATTGTATGCTTTTTTGTTGGATTTTTGGTTTCCTACAACACTTATGCAGTAAATTATGGACAGGGAGGCAATAGACTCAGAGAAGCAAGCTATGGCTAGATTGTTGAATGACTTATAAGGGACTGCAGAGCTCTGTAGTGTACAGGTGAGGTAGCGCTAGACCTTATAGGGGGTGACTGGGTTTGTGTCTGCTCAACTCATAGAGGTCCTCGGAGTGGGTCCCTTCAAGCATGTGAAGATTTTGGATGTGGGTGAGTGTGCGTGAATAGAAAATCTTGAAAGCTCCAGTCAGCTGAAGAACAATGATCTCTTTATTAGTATATGGCATGAAACATAACAGATGCAATTTGAGGGATTGGGGCTCCCCTTCCTTAAGGCTTTGGTAGTGTTAGGTCTGTGTAGTGTTAGGTCTGTTTGTTGTGGGCACTGCAGTCTTTGCAATGTTTAAATGCACCCACTAACATCCATGGCGGTATTCTCGAGTGTGGCTAAGGGGGTTAATTTTCAGTACCATTAGCGGTAACCCCGAGCCACACTCGGGATTATAGTCTCTTATCTTGTTCACGATCCCCGCTGTGTCCTCTGTTTTCCGATGAGTCAATCATGGCAGGCTTTGTATTAATGAATACAGGCTTTGTATTCATTAATACAAAGCCTGCTGTGATTGGCTCAGCACGGTATACTGTATGTAGCTGAAGCTACAAACAGTATACCGTATCCGTCCGTATGTACCCGGCGTATAAGACGACCCCCGATTTTCGGGGGATGTTTTAAGGTCTCAAAACCCATCTTATACGCCGGCAAATACGGTATATATATATCCTTCCAACAGCACTGTAGCACTTTGCAGCCTCTGCTTGCATCAAGCGTGGTACATGCACCAGTCATTTGGGTACCACATGCCTGAGGAGGCAGATCTTCACCACAAGGCATTAAGGGAGCAGCCCATGAATGATACTGGTCAGCAGCCCACATTCTTCCTCCTTCTTGCTCCTTCTTCCCAGTCCACAAGAATCTCCATCTGCATCTACTGCAACATCTTCTGCCTCAAGCAATAGGGATGGAAGTTATACAAGGGGTTTGAGAGCCTTACCTTAGAGCACATCAAGTGGAGAAGAGGATCAGCATGGGGTCATGCAGAGTAGGACTAAACATAGGCATGACCCCTTGGGTAAGTCTGCTAATTCCACCCTGCCATTTTCAGCAGCATCCTTTAACAGGCAGGTATCTCTTCCCCAGATGCTGGAGCGTAAGAAAAAAGTGTCACCAAATACTCCCTCCACCCCCCTGAGCCCAATGTCTTAGTCCCAGCTAGGCAAAATTGTTGGCTTTACAGTTGCTCCCATTCCAGCTGGGGAGGTCTGCATCCTTCCATGACTTTGTGGTCTGTGCTGCACCACAGCTGCAGGTACCCACCCATAATTTTTTCACCCAGAAGGCCATCCTGCCATGGAAGGTAATGTTGCAGTGTCAATGGACCACGTGGGGTCCATATGCCCGCAGATACATGTTCCAGCAAGCATGTGCATGTCTTTAACGGCTCACTGGGTAAATTTGCTGGCAGGTTGGACGGATGCAGGATGAGGCAAACTGGTGGTGCCAAGTCATGTCCTTCAAATTGGTGATGGTAACAGCACAGTCACCTCTACTCTTAAGGTACCCATACACTGCACGATTATCGTACAAGAATCGCGGGAAATCCCGCGATCGTACGAAAATCGCAAAGTGTATGGAAGGCGTGCGACCGTTTTTCTACTGTACGGTCGCACATCTTCCGTCGAACAAGCAGGCTGGAAAACCTGCCGGGAATTGTACGATTCTCAGCGAGTTAGTGGCCTGCTCGTTTGCCAACTGCCGAACAGGCCGGTGTGCGCATGCCCGCCTGCAGTCATCGGAAGCCCGCCGCTCATTGCAGTCATCGGAAGCCCGCCCCTCAGGTATGATCTGCCTGTCCAAAATGGGCAGATCGTAAGTTTTTTAAATTACTTTACAACCCTCGCAAGACAAAAGTCTTGCGAGGGTTGTAAAGTGTATGGCCACCTTTACAATGACTTTCCTCTGCCAGCATTAACATCTATTGCCAAAATCACCAACTCCTTCCTCTTGTGTTGCCTCTATTGCCCTAATCATGTGGTCCAGCACTGCAAAGGCACCATACAATCTTTCTGCAGCTGTTTCTCAGCTGCACAATATTTTTTTATTCAGAGTCAATCATGTGCTTCAAAGTTTCTGTATTCCAGTGATCAAGCACTGTAAAGGTTAAATGCACTTACTTACTAGACATGTGCGATTCGTTTCTTTCCGAATCGAAATTCGGACATTCGGATGTATCCGAATTCCGAATTACAGACATAACGAATGCAAACGAATCCGAATTTCCATTTCCGAAATTCGGTAGCGGTAGTTCGAACATTCGTTTCGTTTTCGTTTCTTATTCGTTTCGTTCGTTGGAGCAAAGTGACATTAGAGAAGGAGAAAAAATATTTTTTCCCCCTCAAATGTCACGAACGAACGAAACGAATAAGAAACGAATAAGAGCAGAAAACGAAACGAACGTTCGACCTACCACTACCGAATTTCGTCCGAATCCGAATTCCGAATCCGAATTGACTTTCACACCCCAATCCCGAAAAACAAAATAACACAAATCCGAATTTAAAAAGAAACGAAACTAAACGATTTTTTTGGCAGTGCACATGTCTATTACTTACCCTTTGCTCAAATTAAATATTAATGAGCTGCCAGTACTCTAGTATTTCTATTTCTTTCGTGCACTCTAAAGGTGGCCATACACTCTACAACCATCGCAAGACTTTAGTCTTGCGATGGTTCTAAAGGGATTAAAAAAACGTACGATCTGCCTATCTTGGACAGGCAGATCGCACTCTCGATCATACGCACACCGGCCCGTTCAGCATTTATCTTCCGAGCACCGTTCTAACCAGCCGAGAATCGTACGATTCCCGGCTGGTTTTCGAACATGCTGGTTCGACAGAAGACGTGCGACCGTACAGTAGAAACGGTCGCACGTCTCCGTTCACACTGCTCGATTATCGTACGAAAACCCGATCGCATACGATTATCGTACGATAATCGTGCAGTGTATGGGCACCTTAATTGTAATATCTTGATTTAAAACCTGTCTGGTCTCTTCCTGTTAAACTACGGCCTAGTAAAAGTACAACATTTTGCTTGTGTTTTTTGTGAAACAACACACTCTAATTTTATTTATTTTTTTAATTACAGATTGCCTGATGTCTTTCCTGTTCAAAATATGTTCAAGTAAGGCTTTAAAAATAAATAAATATTTATTTTAAATAACACATACTTAAAAGCAGAGCATCTTACAGTATTATACAGCGTATATAGCACAGGTTAGCAGCACTATATAACAGCAACTATCTCTCCCTGCCAACACTCATCTAACAAACTGTCCCTATATTCTCCAAAGTTCTCTTTACACACACTGCTAAAAGGCTGCTGCAAAACCTGACTTTTACAGGCAGGGGACTGTCATTTAAGAAAACCTCATTATTGGCTCTTCAAAGCCACCTCATCACAGTTCAAAGGCCAGGAAGTGCAAAAATTGGTGGATATGGTGGGGAATAATTGCATTTGTTTGCCATTTTCCTGAACTGCAAGCAACTTAAGTTTGGGTTAAACATAAGGCCGACCTTAACTCGGTGTCCTGGAGTGTCTGCTATGCCTGCAGTGGCTAAAATCTTTTTATCATAATATATTAGGACAAGCGGGATGAGAATCGAATGTCAATAGAAGAAATGGTTAAGAGTTGCATCCATGGGCCAAGCAAAATCTTTTATTGGAAACTTGAGTGTGGATCAGGTTTACCTGATAGACGGGTGTGCTCAGAATGCCTTCACAGGTGAACGGGATGCTTGAGGGCAAACATTTGACATACTTTAAACAGAAGCTTACTGTGATGGACAAGCTGACAGGGCAGCCAAAGAGCAAAGAAAGCCAAAGGAGAACCAGGAGCAGGATGAGCAACATTCACATCTGACCTTTTAGCATCCAACTGCACCCCTGACAACTAACCACATTGCAGAGGTCTGCCAACCGCTCAACTGGATAAAAAAAGACCTTGTAGGATCTTGGTGACGACGGTACTGCTCCTTTAGAAAATCTGTATGGCCTGCCCACATATTTTCTGTGCAACCCTTGACATTTTATTGCCTCTTTTTCATGCTATGATCTTCAGCCTAAGCCTTGCACTTTAGTTCTACTGTCTTTCCTGTACACTGTATTTGATTTTCATAAGTCAGCACCCATTTTAATTAACAAGGAAACGTACATACTGCCAATGTTAATTTTTTTAATTTAGCATGCAATAAATTTCAGCATGTTTACCGCTTTACTGCTCTGCTTTGTCTAGTATTCACACTGATCACATGCATTCCCTTCTGTTCACCTTGGGAATCCACTTTCTGTCTTGTTCTTGAGCTGATCAGTGATTGCAATCATGATGCTGTAAATGGCCACTTTGTTCAGATGTCAGATGTGGTCTAAAAGGTAATTAGGTACTTCAGCGTTTACTCATGTAGTACCTATGACCATCAGGGGATAAATTACAAAGGAGAGCAGGTACATATGTGTGCTCAGCACCGAGTAAACAGTTGTGTCAGTGCCACAAGAAGATAATTCCTGAACAATCAGCCTTCTTGCAGGGGATCAGCTGTTTCCAGTAGCACAGGTTTAAATTCAGCTCTTCAGGAGACCAGATGCTCAGCTCCTGCTGGTTTCCTATCTGTACCTGTGTGCTATTTGCAGCATCATACACTGAGTTTATTTATAGTTCTCTGACTGCGCTGCAACCGTGTCTGTAAGGTCTTTTTCTTTCTTTTGTAGTTTCTGCTTTCTGAGTGACCGTGGAAAAACGATGAATGGCAAAAGCTCAGGGACACAATCAGACTGATATATTGGTAGTGTTTGGCCTCAATTTTTGACCATTTCACTTAAGTCAGAAGCAAGATGCTATCTACTTGTTTTCTCTATAGCTGAGAGGTTTTACTGGCCTGTACTGTTCTAGCTGGCTCCAAACATAACGTCAGCCTCTTTTATATGGACATTTTAAGATGTTAAGTGAGAGTAGAACAGTGAGCAGATAGATAAAAAATGAAATGATCATTATAAATACTTAGCTACAGATAGGACAAGGGAAAAGAAGATAACAAATACAAAATACCAACAAAATTGGATCTCAACAATTCTTTGTTGGACAGCATAGAACCACAGTGCAGTATTTCTCCTAAAAAAAACCTCATGTACAAGGTTGTCTTTTTTGGAGCTATTTTAGTTTTTTTTTCTGTTCAGCTTCTACTCATGGATATCCTGCAATGTATGGAAACAACCTATGCATTTTCTTATATTATCAATATTATTAACATATATGGAAAACTAGCCCTTATTTGTAGCCCGCTATCCACCACTAAAGCTGCTACACATAATAAGGGGCAAGTGCTCTTAAAGTGAATGAATTAGTGAATGAAATTGTAGCGCTCAGTCCTGAAGGAGCCGCTGAATGCCCAGTTCATCTCTAGTCTGTCTAGGGTATGATCTTCCGCTGCCCACCCATTAGCATTAACCGCCCTTCTTCTAGTGCCCACAAACTGATGTCCACTCCAGTAGTATAATGCTGAATAACTTATTAAACATCTTCACTGGGGAGAGAGGATATAGGGATTCTAAGCTTTGAGGGTGTAACCGACAAGAGCTCCAGACTCACCAGACCTGGATGGGATATCAGTGTAGATCCACTTGGGAGGCAGCGGATGGCAACTGAAATAGCAGATAAGCAGGATGGACACAGATCCTCAACAGGAGAGACACCAGCCATACTCCTGAAGTCCTCTGAGTTCCAGGATACTTCAATGGTCCTGGGTCTCTTCCTCTTACAGCAACACAGACCTCCTCCATGTTGGAGGCCTCAGACAAACATTTCCCTCACACCAGCCTATGCCCACCCACAGGCCTCAGGCCTAGCCTGGGGGCAGGCTGAACAGCAACCAGCCCTAATCCATGGCTGGTCCCGGCTAGACTGAGCACATGGCAAATCCCTCCAGTATATGTACCCTATCCCAGCATTCACCACTGGCTGAGAGAAACCCAGTGATTGGCTGCTGTACTGTACATACACTACAGTATCTCTCATTGGCTGTCCCACAATATGACACTCCAGAGT
Source organism: Nanorana parkeri (assembly GCF_000935625.1). Taxonomy (NCBI): domain Eukaryota; kingdom Metazoa; phylum Chordata; class Amphibia; order Anura; family Dicroglossidae; genus Nanorana; species Nanorana parkeri. Next base: position 723,722 of record NW_017306962.1, read on the forward strand.
CACACTCCACCCAGGGAGGTACAGGCAATGCCAGACACCTTGAATTAACCAGATAACTGCCACTATAATCCAGCCAGGCTGACTACAGCCCTGGCTACCACTAAATGTCTATTAGCCACATCACAGAAGGTGATGTTGGCTACAAAATGAAAAGTGAATGAATAATAAAAGACGTTACAATTACATGCATATATCCCCGTGTTCTGCCTCTCTAAAAATGCTGAAATTACAGAACAATACCTGTTTGTATGAAATCCATCGTACTCCTAACGTCTTGTTTTATTCCTCATTCCATAACATATGGAGGTTGTGTTATTTAGAAATGACCAACTTCAAATAATACAATTGCTTCTAGCTTGGTACATACTAATATTGTGTTCTAAGATAGTTGACCAGCGACGTGGGGTACCTCTTGCTCGGGGTGATGCATCCCCAAGTCCGGCCCCCCGCTGGCCAAAGCTCCACCTCCTGCCGGGCGAAGCCCCGCCCCCAACCAGTCCTCAAGCTAGTGGAAGGGAGGAGACAGGCAGTAGCCTCCCTGTCCCTTACTTGCTCCTCACCGCTGAGGCTCCATGACAGGTTAGACAGCGGGGAGGATTTCCCTGCTGTGTAACCTGTTAGATGCCCATCTGAATGGAGAAAAAGCTGTCAGATTCAGACATGAAGCTGACCACTTTTTCCTCCATAATTCTTGGTGAGGCTCTGCCTCACCTTCCTCCCCTGACCGCACATCCCTGCAGTCAACATAGAAGTCAGTTAATCTAGGCAAGAATTATCGATCTTTGGCTTGGAAGCCAGGACACTGACACTATTTATAGGGGTCTCACTTAAAGTAAATCTAAACCTTAACTGGGTGACATTTAGTTTGCTAAACCATTGTGTATTATAAACAATAGCCATTTTTTTTGTAAATTATGATTTGCACATTTTTTTCATCCTTTGAAGCTGATCTCCTCCAGCCTCTTTCAGCCACTTCCTTTCAGCATGCATGTGCTCTAGGATTATTGCTATAATGATTGCTCAAATCATTGCTCCGCACTGGTTTTTAGACCAGCAGTTACAACAGTGGCACATTTCTGCAAAATGTCCACTTGTAGTTTCCCTAGGGCAACATGTGACAAAGCAGGAGCACAATTTGGAGTCAAGGTCAGAGCATTGACACCCCATAACAGGAAGTACCTGAACAAGGATCCACATGACATGATCACCAGATATTATTTTACAGAAAGCTGTAGATTTAAAAATAATGTCATTGACTTTTGACCTTTGTAGTGGGGCTACCCCTGCACTGCAAGGATTAAGTGTTTATTTTCGTCTAGGGATGAGATAAACAAATAAATACTCCCCTAAACCTTGGAGCTGGCCAACTGCTACTCTGGTCCCTGCAGCCTGTCTCCTCCTCCACTCCAGCGATGAAATGTCCCTCAGCATCCTCACGTCCAATACACTGCATTGATGACTCACAGTACCTTAGTTCGTTGGAGTGGAATGGGAAAGAGGTGGTAGGGACCAGTCTAAAGCTGGCCATACACCTATAGATTTTCTATAGATTTTTTTCTATCTGCCTATGGTCAGTTGGAAAAAGTGCAACAGATTCCTCCATCTACGCTAAACTGCGTGGATGGAGGGATCGCCCACTGGGCCAAGCTTCAGTATCTTGCTAGTCGGCCCCGCTGGCTCTCAAAATACCTGAACAATCTGATTGGATGCAGGCATTGTTCAGGTGTTTTGGAGAGCCAGCGGGACCGACTAGCAAGATACTGAAACTTGGCCAGTGGGAGATTCCTCCATCCACACAGTTTAGCGTAAATGGAGCAATCTGTTGCACTTTTTCCATCTGACCATAGAAAATCTGCAGATCATCTATAGGTGTATGGCCAGCTTTACAGCCAGCTGGCTCCAAAGATCAGGTAAGTCTATCTTTTTCATTTTCGTCTTTAGACGAAAACAAGCACTTAACCCTTGTAGTGTGGGGGGTATCCCCACTGCAAGGGTTAAAAAAATTGGGCCTAGACTTCTTCTTAAACACCTTAAAGCTTATGAGATTATAGTGATTTGGTTTACATCTACTTTAGTGTTCCAGCCCAATTACTTGCAAAAAACAAATGTCTTTTTGTAAGATAACTCTAATTTTTTTTTTTGATAGAGTAAATATTATTTGTGCTGGAGGTTGAAATTAAAGGTTGAAAAAAAAACATCTAAACTTTTTTTGCTCACTGAGTTATAGAGGGATATTTTTAATAGCATAATTGACAGTCTGTCTAGTAATCCAATAGAAAGATTGGAAATATTTCATACCAAAACTCACTATTCATATAGAACAATAGGCTTCAAAGCAAAGTTTCAGTTGCCAGCTATCTCCACTTTTGTATCTTTCTGTAACATGTGACTGTTAATAGCGGTTCTTTTACATTATATAACTTTTATTTTAGGTTTAATTGTGCTTTAATGGCACTTTAAACAAAACAAAAAAGCAAAATATTGTTTTGACTACAAACTTGGTTCGGGGAAATCTAAGTAAAGGCTTATCTATTTTAGAAATTCATGAACTGCAGTTAGGGGCAAGCTCAGAGAGTTGTTAGACGGCTAACTCATAAAAGGAGAACTATGGGATTAGGGGTTTTCCCCATAGTTCTCCTTAGGGTAACAGGAGGAGCATCCTCCCGTCACCCTAAGCTCAGTATACCGCGATCTACAGCTCGCGGTATACTGAGACGCGGTATACTGAGACGCCGTAGTATACAGCGCGCGGTATACTGAGACGCCGCAGCTGAAGCGGATCCCGACAATTATGTCTGGATCCGCCCAGCTGCGTGAGTGACAGCTGGCTCTGCCTATCTAGAGGCAGAGCCGGCTGTACGCGCCCCCTCCCCCGTCCGTTTCGCCAGTCAGGGCTGGAGGATCGGACAGGGGAGGGGGGAATCCAGTCCCTCCCCTGTCACGGCAGAGAGCCGTGACAGGATCGAGAAGTGAGCGAACGCCGGTATGTGTTCGGTCACTTCCCGATCTACTGAGCCGACCTGTGACAGTTTCATTGTCACAGGTCAGCTAGAACTATGAGGATGAGTGATAAGCACTCACCTCATAGTTCTCCTTTAAGTAGCTTGTAACTGCGGTTACTACAAAGAATTAAAACTCAGGAGTAACTACCCATCCAGGTTCCAGTTCCAGAATAATACTAAGCCCCGATGAGGGGGTACTTGTGCATAGACCCTGCAACGTGACTTCAATTCTTGATAAGTCCCTTTTGTTGTGACAAATACAAATCTATATCTGGACCAATACCTACAGCTTGACACTCTCATCCTTTCACATACAAATTGAACTTTACAGGGACTCCACTTATTGATTTATTTAGAACATCCTTCAAAATTAGAGTCCAGCACTCCACCATCTTAATTCCAGGACACTATAATCTTCATGTTTTTTGGCTCTTTATTCACAATGCCAAAAAATAAACATGAAGCTCCTGCCAGCAAAAAATAACATACCAAGAAATCTTCATATTAATCTGCCAAGTATTTTAATATTTGTATATGTCACTTTGTTGTTTTGTAAGTAATGAAAATAAAGCTATAGTTGACCCGTGCCAACCGAGTATATTAGAATGCTAGAGTATTTTTGTATAAAGCTTGGTTTGGACCCTTGTGTGTGTACAGTATCTCAAAGGTTTATATATCTATCTTTAGATCTTTTCTCCCTTGCAGTCTAGTGTAAAGTCAGAAGTTTAAACGGCATAAAATGCGTACATCTGCTTGATTTTCAAGGTGATATAACATCAGTATGGTCTTTCCCAGAAGCTGCAGGTTAATGATGCTTCTACTACATCTGAAAACTATAGCACACTTACATGTAGACATCATACATAGATATATAACATTAGTCTTTAGACATACTAAGAATAAACACACATACTGTATATGTATGTGTGTGTCTAAAGTGTAAATGCATGTGTATATTAATGCTGAAACAAAATCTGATTTTACTTTAAGGGTTTCTTGGGGCATAATATATAATATGTCACTGATCATTCAACAGATCTCAGGGTTCTTTATCAGTTTTGCTTTGTGAACCACTATTCCGTTTCCTAACTCCTGACCCCTGGAGTCTATTTTATGGTTGCCAGCAAGCTAACAGATCTGCCTAGTTCGTTGTGACTGAACCATGAAATCAAACTACCTAGGAAGCTTGTAACATTACATTGACTGTGAATCCTCCTTGCTAATGCATTTCAACTTTACAGGCAACAGTCGGCTCCTGATAATAAATAGTAGATGTTAAAGAAGTGGGGAAATTCCAAATGCCTAAGTCAGACATTGGACTGTGCTGAATATAAAATAAAGTAAAGTAAAACAAATAAAAAGGTTTGTAACAAGTCTCAAACTAAGTTAGAATTGAACAGGAACCATAGCAAGTGCCTACGATTTCCAACCTTTTGCCTAGGAACCCAGTAGCTTTGATGCAAAATCCTCTAATAATAATGTTTCATGTAATGGTGTTTTGCACAAAGGATACCAGTTTTGATTACAGGTATCCAAAAATAACTTTACTAAGTCTTAGTAAACACACTTTCTTAGAAGATGGGTGTACCCCCAAGGATATGTATTTTCTAAGTGCTAGGTGAAAACTTAAAGCATATCTGAACCCAAAAACAAGTGTAATGTATTACAGCTTACCAGTCCATAATTGTAGTGGCATTAGTTTTCTTTTTTTTCCGGATCCCCCCCCCTAGTAATCATGTGAGTAACACAATTTATGTCCTAGGGTAGCTATGGTGGTTATAGCCACTTACTCTACTGTATCTATGGAGGGAGCCATGGTTGTCACCCAAGCTAGACTTCAAACATGTCTGCCTTTGTTCATTCAATAACATGAAGGGTGCTTTCGTTTCATTTTAGCTCAAGGAAATGACAAGGCATCTGCATTTCTGGTAAGATCAACAAGTATTTTCTGTAGTTGCTAAAAATAAACTTAGACTGGAAAAATGAAAACCATTGCAAACACCGCATCTATGGACTGCTAACCTGCAATATAGTAAGTGTTTGTTCTTGGGGTTTATATATCCTTTAAAGGAGAACTATGGGGTTAGGGCTTTTCCCCATAGTTCTCCTTAGGGTATACTGAGACGCCGTAGCTAAAGCGGATCCCGACAATTATGTTTGGATCCGCCCAGCTGCGTGAGTGAGAGCTGGCTCTGCCTATCAAGGGCAGAGCCAGCTGTACCCACCCCCTCCCCCGTCTGATCCGCCAGACAGCGCTGGAGGATTGGAGCGGGGAGGGGGGAACCCAGTCCCTCCCCTGTTTGCTCACTTCCCGATCTACTGAGCCGACCTGTGATAGTGTCATTGTCACAGGTCGGCTAGAACTATGAGGTGAGTGAAAAGCACTCACCGCATAGTTCTCCTTTAAGCTGTAACAAGTGGAGATGCAGTAGTCATTGAGCTGTGCTAATGCATAGCATTTAAAAGAAAGGCTTAGCATTTACTGCAGGAGGCTTACAGGAAAGGATAACCTTCTAGGTGCCACTGCCTACATACCATCGGATTGCAAAGTGGCAATAGGGTGACAATGCTCTGTCCCTCTCTCTCAGTTATGGCCCTGTGTGGTGATCCTGACATATATGCCTCCAAAAGAGACTACAAGTGACCGGTTTAACACACAATACGGAGGTATGGTACACTGTTGTCACCATCAGGAAACCCACCCTTAGAAGTTCCATACAGTCATAGCTGGAGTGCATGAATGTAGACAGGAAGTTGCTGCAGGGGATCAACTGCATTGAGATGCAACAAAGGATGAAAAAATGTAAAAGCAAGGATTTAAAAAAAATGTCAATAGTTTATATACAGAGCATGTACAGAGTATATTGAGAGATAGAGTGCTTTATTTAGTGCTAAACGTCAATAAGTTAGGATTTACAGCTACTTTTAGGCCTGGTTCACACCTGAATGTTTTGTAGCGCGTTCAACGCTCGACGAACGCTCTACAAAACGCTCAAACATAAATCCCATTGTATTCAATGGGTCTGGTTCACACCTTGCCGTATTTCCGCCCGTCCGAACGCGATACAAAACGGCCTACGCCCAAAGAAGTACATGTACTTCTTTGGGGCGTTTTGGTCTCGCGTTTCCATTGGGATACAGCCAAGTAGCCCTCGGAAACGGGCGTTTGTTGCGTGTTTTTTTTACCGCGATTCACGGTAAAAACGTGCGATGCGAAACACGCGACAAATGCGCATATTCAATACGCCTAGGTGTGAACCCAGCCTAAGGAAACCAGAATGCTGCAGTGACCTGGTGGATGGTGCAACCAACAGCCCAATATTTATTTTCATTAGTCAAGTTGTTTTAATGCACTTTCATAACAACTCTAAAAAATGCCAACATTTCGGGACAGCTTAGTTCCCAGTATATCATGTAGCCTAACTTTTTACAGAGCTGGAGTTTGGACTGCTAATCGCCCAACTGTACAATAACCTTTTTCAATGTACATGCAACAGACACTTGTGACTTGTGACACATGACATTGTGGGGCAGGATTTATATTGTTTTAGGAGATTGGCTAAACTAGAAATTATTTTAAAGAACTTTAGAATTCATTTTATAAAAAGATGCAAACAATGGAGGTAAAACTAGAATTTAATCGACAGGGCAAAAGAATGTCCAAGCACAAATGGACAGTATTGAATAGAGCAGATAAAGTTGGAGACAAAACTTGAACCTACCAATACATTTTACACAAGAATAATGAAGTTAATACAACTATATACATTTTTTTGTGCAAATATCATTACATGAAACATTATTATAGCAAGCAGGCAAGCAAGCAAGCAGATCATATAAGAATTTAGTTTTTACTTGCCCCCACATGTCCAGTCCTAGCATTAGCTCTGCTGTAGTCAGTGTTATAACCTATGAATATATTCATCAGTTAGCAAAGTATATCCATTATGTATTTATGAGCACTGTGTTAAAAAGAGATACCATACGACATGAAAAATGGTTTAGCTGATAGGAGTAGATAATGTATACGTCTGCCCACAGAGGGGCAGATCTTGTTCCAAGAACCACAGTCAAAGAGATATCAATTCATCCTTGTCATGATTAATGGAATCAACAGAAAATTTGCTTCTACACTCAGGTAATATTTGAATGAGGCCCGCACGTGGCGAATCGATTGTTAATTTTTCCTGTAAATAAAAGAACAATCACTCATTGTTCACACATTGGAAATGAAAGTAAACACTTCCATTTTTAGACAGTGTAATCACTTGAACTTTACACCTCATTTGCCCAGCTGGTTATGAAAACCGGGCCGTTTATCTAGAGACCTGAGTGGGTCTGGTTTCACATACCTGCAACCCAACCAACTTATGCATTCTATACCACAGTCCTACCCAATGCCCGATTTTAATGCCACTATTTCAAAATAAGATAGCTGCCACATTGCAAGAGACTACTGAGTTACAGAAAGGCTGTCCACATTAGGATAACTGTTTTAGACTGCTCATGTTAGAGCCTATTCACAAAGGCGGCAAAACAGGGCACTCTTCAGGAATTTTTAACATCTTCCAAGCTGTCAAGAAGATTGAGCCAACATTACCCACTGGCACTCTTGCCACTCCATTGTTCCTACATTCCCCCTTCTCTATCCAGGGGTGTTTGGACAGGAGCAATAGAGAATAGCGGTGGGCTGCACACACCTGAGTTCGGTTCTAACTCTAACATGTAAAACCTTCTAACTCAAACTTAGAACTCAATGTAAGTCTATGGGACCAGAACTCGGAAAATCAATTGTCCCCTTTTTGAAGGCTTATATACAAGTTATTGGCCATAAAAAGTGTATGGGGATCACGGTACTGCCCTGGAGGACATGTATCAATGAAAAAAAACACTTTTAAAAATACAGTTTTTAAAGGAGCATTGCTTTTAACATTGCTTAAAGTGAAACAATAAAAATATCATGCTTGGGGTTCTTCTTAAACTGCCTGTGAAGTGGCAGATCTGTACGATGTATAGAACCTGTTGCAGCAAAACTGACATTTGTAAAGAAAAAAATGACATTTAAATTGGCGGTAATTGGTTTCCCCTTAATCTTATAACAACTGCTTGGGGCGGCAGCCTGTTTGAAGAGAACACATTTTAGGACACTCGGAACAAGGTTAGAGATTTTTGGGATACATTCTTGTGTCTCTTTTGCAGACGTTGGATGAAAGTTACGACAGATGTTTTAAAATTGGGCCTTTAGTGTTGGCAGTGCTTTCACACCGTAAAGGTGCCCATACACTGCACGATTATGGTACGATAATCGTATGCGATCGGTTTTTCGTACGATAATCGTGCAGTGTATGGGCAGTGTGCGACCGCAAATACTGTACGATTGTACGACTTTCGACTACCCAGCATGTTCGAAAACCTGTGAGTAATCGTACGATAATCGTTCAATGGGTAGAGTAATCGTTCGGCAATAATCGCATCGTTCGTTCAGCGCATGCGTTAAACGAACGAACAAGCGGAAGGATAATGACGGCAGCTGGCTCTACTCGCAGCATCCACACCTCTGTTCTGCTACCCTCATGGACCACTCGCTCAGCCATTGCTGGGGCTACATGTTGAGTACAGATGCAGTAACCAATTTTCACACCAAAATCCATATCTCCTCATGTAGCTGACACACATGCGGACCAGTGCCCATGTGCACCACACATGAGGATGCTGAAAGTAACCCCGTAATAATTCCCATTAACCCCATCCAACGCCAAACATGCAAAATGAACAACATGTCCATTCTCCTTTGGGACACAGTTGGATAAACGTCAAATTGTCAAGTACGCCCTACACATGTGTATGCTGTATGTCCCTGTCCATTGCACAGCTGTGACATGCATCAGGCAAAGCACGCATTCCCCCAAATAAACATCCCTGCCAAACGCATGCACAGCATCAGTCAAGCAGGAAGACTGTAAAGTGGTCATGCCTGAAATAAGGAAACTGACACAAGGCATACATTACGAAAATATTTATATATTATAAGCTCTAAATTGAAATCCAAGCCAAACAAGGGGGGCTTGTAAACAGGGGCAGGGCAGGGCAGTGCAAATGCCAACGTGGAACATCTGTCAAAACGGGGAGGTGAGGTGTCCTACAGCTTCATGACTTCATCAAGCACATCCTGGAGGGCCCGCCTCAACTCCACCATGTGCTCCATAACATCCTCCAGGACGGCACAACAGCGGCTAACAGCAGCGCAAACTCCACCCACTTGTGGCCGTCCCTGTTTTGGAGCTGCAACATGACCTGTAATGTGATCATCAAATACAACACGCAATTACAATATGTTACCAAAATCACTGGGCATGTCACTTGTCAAAAACAGGACATACCAGATGGCAAAGCGGAGGAAGGTCCTGCAACGCTCTCACTCCCCTCTGACACAGCTTCCTCAAGTACCACTATCATGGAAAAAAGGCAATGGAAAGCTTAACATGCAGCGTATAATCATCTCATATGTCATTTAACATGTATTAAAGTCCGCATACCAAAACATGAGCTCTCTGACAATGGACTCTTCTCCTCGCTGTCCACAATGTCCACATTAACTGTAATGGAATCAACACATGGAGGTCATGAACATGTGAAGTACTCAGACCATGCCCTATGTTGTAATAAAACAGGACATACCAGAAGAAGAGGACAAAGAGGAGTCCACAACCTCGACCACAACGTCAGCCTCCTCCACAACAGCTTGCTCCATGGCCACCTCAGAAGCACCCTGGATGCCCTGGCTCCTATGCTCAACACTCCTCTGACCTTTAACATCAAAAAATACAATTGTCATATGAGGCATGAACAACATGACATGTACATATATGTGTCACAGGTCTGGACATGATGCATAGAATGACACCTTGTCTTCTCCAGCTTTGCATGGACAGACATGAAAGTTGGATGAAGCAAATACATCAGATGTATCAAACTACATTACAGCACTTCATGCTCCACTACTCCTCTGAGACTAGGCCTGGATGGCCACATCCAACATATCTCCCATCATATGTGTAGATGCAATAATAATGAAGCTCACACTTACCCCTACGGTTCAACCTGTAAATTCTTGCAAGCTGGGCAGTCTCCCTCAACTTCAGGTCACACCAGCGTTTGCGTAACTGGTCTTTGGACCTGGTGATCTTGAACTTGGCCTGCAAGCTCTGAACCACTTCATCCAGGATCCAGTCCTTCCTGATGCTCTGCTCATATGTCCTGAGCTTGCAGTCATAATCCTGCCGCTCCATTATGTCCACCAACTCCACCATTTCCTGTATGGACATACAGGATGCCCTCTTGGGCCTGCTATCCTTCCTCTTTGCAGCACTGGTCTTTGGCTGTGACCTTGATTGTCCCTCCATTTTGTCAGTGTGGGTCCGTACGAACCGGTAACCGGTAATCGTACGCACCTGTATAAAAGGGCGTGGCCACCAGGTATCCGCAAGTACGATCGGGCATTCATATTTCCGGCATCGAGGGATACCTTTCCGAACAAACGGTCGCTTGTTGGCCGGTATGTAGTGTTCCATAACAAATTGTGGGCAATGCATGACAGGAGGGTATGTGTAGCAGACCATAGCACATTAAGTGACTCTATGGCATTAGACAATATAACTAGACCTGGAGGTTACATGTGTCATATGTGGGGCACAGATCAACACTATTGCCATTGCCTACCATGTGCTTCACATGCATTTGCCACAAGCTATGTTTGGAAAGGAGCAGGATGTGGCTGACAAATGGGCCTACTGCGGTGTGTCACACATGGCCAACATTGGAATGAGCACCATGTTCATAACACTAGCATGAAGGACAGGGCCTGGTTGAGGCAGGTGTATGTTATGTTTTTACAATGTGCTTGGCACATGTGTGTTTTTCTCATACTGCACCATAAGTATATGTTTCACTATTGATTATCTGTCACTGTCCATTACCACATGTCCAAGGTGGATTTAAACCATTGGGCTACACATAGTCCTACAATGTGTAGGTGTGTGATTTGTTGTTTGCATGGCCAGGTTGCAGATTGGACATCCACAAATCATTCGGTCTCTCAATTCCACAGGCATTATGACAGAGCGTTTCACTCATCCCGAATTCCTGAGCCAATTCATTGATCTATATCGCAAACTACCATGTCTGTGGAGAGTGCGGAGCAATGATTATTGTAATCGCTCAAAGCGAACGGAGGCTTATCTGAAACTTGCGGAACTATGTAAGACCATCTCGCCATCTGCAGACATGAATTACGTGAAACTGAAAATAGCAAACCTAAGGAATGTTAGCTCATCCCACAAGTCAGGCGCGGCTGCTGAGGATGTGTACCAGCCCAGACTCCCGTATTATGAGTATCTGTGGTTCCTGGATGATGATGAAGAACCATGGCCATCTATCAGCAGACTGCAAACACCACCTACTCACGAAGAGAGTGCTGCGTCCGATAGCGAAGAAACGTCCACGGATATTGTGGAGAACATGCAGGTAATGCATGATGTATTGACCATGTGTGGTTACAAATAATAATTGTTGTGTTACCCCCATATGTATGTAGTACACACAAATTGTAAGAGAGAAATCATAATGTTTATTGAACATAACCAATAATGCATAACAACATATCTTTTACAGCATTATAATACATGCATTAAAGTTACACTTGACTTTCTAGCCAGTCATTGGTAACACAGGTCGCAACTACATGCGTCCCTGCCATTCCACTGCACCAGGACCATTGAAATATTCTTGGTATTTTTGCCTGTTCTGCCGTGCGGCCGTAGTTGGCAAACGTCCATGCATGGGAGCCAAACCATGAAGGGCATCCACATCATGCCTCCACTCCCCTGGCTGTATGATGCCACTCACAACATCCTCCTGGTCTAGGATGTAGGAGTTGCCCTGACGCCGTAGATAATTTTGAAGGGTACGGCAGCAGTACAGCAATATATCCACTTTCGGTAAACTCAGGTTGATGGGAGTGTGTAGAATGCGGAATCGGTTGGCCATGATGCCAAACGCATTCTCCACTCTGTGTGCACGGGATACCGGAAACCGATAGTTTTATATGCGCTGCTGTGCTGTGAGACCGCGCATGGGAAAGGGCTTAAGTAGGTGATCACCAAGGGCAAAAGCTTCATCAGCGACAAAGACTAAATTCAGGCCATCTACGGTTTCCTCATTGGTTGGTAGGTTGAGTGAACCATTCTGTAGACGCATGTGGAAAACACACCGCTCCATCACACCGCCATCGGAGTGTCTTCCATTTCTGCCAATGTCCACATACAGGAATTCATACGTAGCATTAACCACTGCCAGTAGGTTAATGCTAAAGTACCCTTTGTAATTAAAGTATAATGAACCCGAGTTTGGAGGACGTGTGATGCGGACGTGTTTCCCATCGATGGCACCTCCACAGTTGGGGAAATTCCAAAGGTCGTTGAATTGCTTCCCAATCCGCTGCCATTCAGCTGCATCTGTGGGGAACTGAGAGTGAAACTTCATTAGATATGTGACACTTGAAAAGACATGCGTTATGCTGACACATTTTGGGTACTTTCTCTGCACAGGACAGTGTATGCGCACAGGAGAGTATACCAGGACCCTGTACTGCCCCAGTACCTCCCAGGAGTACACGCAAGAGGTCAGCTACCGACCGGGCAATTGAGAAGTTTCTCACCAAGGCATCTGCGACCCTGGAGAAAGTGCCAGATGAGAGTAACCTGTTCTTTCAGGTAGCAGCACTGAAGATGCGCACCATGGATCACCAGCAACGCCAGTTTGCACAGAAAATTGTGCTGGAAATCATGCACGACGGGGAAAAATGTCTTGTTGAGTCGTAATTCCATTAATACGGGCTCAAACAACAGTGCACGTGGGGACACACGTGTGCTCATGCATGATGTGGGAACACAAACGCATGAACCACTACCAAGATTGACACACCAGCAAATACCACCATATTACATGCCACACTACCTACATCAGCAACACCCACACAGGGAGCATCCGGGGACACACTATGTCATGTCCCATGGACAATTACAACAGCATCCCAACACCCACATGCAGGAACAAACGTTTGGGGGAGTTGTGACATCCCCGGAGCAGGACACACAGGGGTGGCCTATGGACAAATCCCACACAAGTCTTTAATGGCAAAGCTGTGGCTAACTGCATGGCTAATGTATTACTATGTGCAAACAATAAAACATGTGTGTTGTGGAACAGTATCAAAGCATATTTAGTTTTCATAAGGTGCAATAAAACACATTACCTTGAAATAGTCAGCACGCAACACTCGGATGATTGCTGCACAGGTTTGGGGGATGATGCGGCCAAGGGCCTGTGCCGAGATTCCTGTGGAGAACTTGAGGTCTTCAAAGCTTCGACCAGTAGCGAGGAATCGTAATGTTGCCATGAGCCGCTGGTCAGGGGGAATTGCCTTACGTCGCACAGTATCAACCTTCTGAATGAGGGGACACACCAGAGCCAGTAGGTGATTGAATTCTGCATCTGACATGCGGAGGTAATTCCTGAAGTCATCAGGGTTGTTCTCCCTCAATTCCTGCAGCAGTGCAACATGTGAATACATGTCACGTTGCCGCAACCAATTCTTGATGCACAGTCTTCTACGCGATGACCTGCGTTGCTGTCGAGCTTGAATGAGAGAAAGACCAACAATCACAATAGCCATGCTATTCATATCCTCAGCCGTCCTTTGCTTTTCAACAAGTCTGGGAAGAGGAAGAATGCTCTGGATTCTTGCCTTTTAAAGGGTATTGTACTAACGATGACGCCCAGTGCTCGGGGGGTCAAACGATCACTACCGTCGGACGATTAGAATCGTACGATTATACATACGGTCGTACGATTTACCGATCGACTTTGGTTTGTACAAGATGGGTGCATCGATCATTAATCGTGCGACTATTCGATCGTCAAACGGTTCGTGTCGTACGATAATCGTGTAGTGTATGGGCACCTTCACCCTTCAGCTATTCTTGACGAGTGCAGGATTGGACCCTGCTCTAAAAACTCAAATTATACATACCTGTCATGCACCTGTCTCCTTTTTGGCCTTTCAGACATGATGTGGGGATTATTATAAAACTTTATTAGAGAATGTGGGATGGGAAATTGGTGCTTAGGTGCAATACTTTATCGAATGTGTTGCTTGGTGCGCTATAAACTGTTGTACAATGGCTTATTATAAAAAAAAATGATAATTAAAAAAAAAAATTAAAAAAGGAAAAGAAAAAAAAACGGGAACACCTGCAACACGGAAGGGGGAACAGCAATGAGGCAGCAAAAAAAAAACGGCTGCTGAAAAAAATAAAATAATAAAAGACAGCACAGAAAATACTATATACAGACAGCACAGAAAATACTATATACAGTACAGAGTACTGTATATAGCATTGAATGCTGTATAAAGTACTGACACTTCACTCTGTACTGACACCAGTTAGCTTTCACTGCACTACACTACACTAACAGAAACACTCTATCTTTAACTCCAGCAACACACTACATGAGGCTGCTGTGTAAGCAGCCTTAAGGTGCCCATACACCTTACAACCATCGCAAGACTTTTTTCTAAAAACATACGATCTGCCCATCTTGGACAGGCAGATTGTACTTGCGATAATCGCAAGCCCGCCCACTGAGGGGCGGGCTTCCGATGACTGCAATGCTAAACGGCATGGTGTGCGCTTGCGAACACCGGCCCGTGTGGCATTTGTCTTACGAGCAGGCCACAAACCCGCCAACAATCGTACGGTTCTCGGCGGGGTTTCGAGCCTGCTCGTAAGACAAAAGACGAGCGACTGTACAGTAGAAACGGTTGCATGCCTTCCATACACCTGCCGATTATCGTACGATCACGGGATTTCCCACGATTATTGTACGATAATCGGCAGGTGTATGGGCACCTTAATACATTGTGGAGCTGGGACTTAGCTGTGAGCCATGATTGGACAAAGTAATGATGACTTACAGAGTCCTATGCCGTGATTGGGCAAAGTCTTGCACCTGACCTGTGGTCAGGTGCATTGCTTTACCCAATCAGGGCTCTCCAATGTACACAGTGCATTGTGGGGAGCTGAGTGGGTGAATAGCCAGCTGAACGCCCTGACACTTGGTGTGTTTGCCAAACACATGAACTGCTGATGTCCGAGTCAAACATCGAGTCGAAGCCTAATAGAGAGACCACCGTTATCATTTCACGCTCTCTATCCAGGTATGTGACAAGCACCCACTAGCCACTGAACATGAAAGGGTGTACTGAGCCAAAGAAAAAACAATTCAAAATATGCTTTATTATATAAAACTAGCAGTTAAAACAAACCAATGCATGCTTTGTGAGATGCTGCTGCTTACTAGGAACTTGAACAACAAAAGGGGAGCTGTTTACAGCAGCTTACTCAGACATGATAAAAGACAGGGAGCTCACAAGAAATATGAAGGGATCAATCTCACTGCTGGATGTCTGATAAGACCTGGAGTCAGATCACCTTTTGTTGTTCAATTTCTTGGTAGGCAACAGCAGCTTATAAAGCATGTATAGATTTGCTTTAACTGCTAGTTTTTTATAATAAAGCATATATCGATTTGATTTTTAATCATTATGTTTATTATTCAATTTATAGGACAGTTGTCACTCACAGTTCTAGTTCAGCATTATGTGTCTGTGATGACTATGTTGTGTTCTATAGCAAGTTGCTCATATGTTTGCCAAACCTGTCAGGTAAGTCTTGGTGCTGTGCTAATGCTTGGAGGATGATAGATCCCGTGCAGCATGAAGCAAGTTAATGTAGCTTAGGAGGAGGTCAGATTCAGGTAAGAAGGAGGTCAATTACAGGTCAAATGCACCTGTCAATGAACTCTGAATTATCTCAGAAGGTTCTCAAACTGAAGCCAAATGCAAGTGGAACGCACCTGAAAGCAAACTCTATTTGCCCAGGAACACTTACTATTCAGCAGAATACTAATCATTCAAGTCTCACGTTGCTTCCCTGCATGATCCACACCTGAACTAGCACCATCAATGTTGTACACAACCCAATCTGTGGTCCGGTTAATTAGCTTGTACGATATCTGATATTATATGAGTGCCTGCCCTGGTGCACCAACTGCAAAATGTGCATAAACCATACAGTGTATATATATATATATATATATATA
>NW_017306962.1:740272-741070 GCF_000935625.1 Nanorana parkeri
AGATATATAGATATATATATATAGATCTATATATCTATAGATATATATATATCGCCGATAAAGCTATATCTCACATAGCACATAAAGCACATGTAAAGTGATGAAAGGTGCGTGAGTTCCTTTGATATTTTGCTAAATTGACAGTGTTTTTACGCAGCTACTCTACATGTTTTTACTACTCTACATGTTTTCCCTTCCACATGGCCATATTCCAGCTGCCTGTGTGCAGGCTCTGTACATCTCACCAGTATTCCCCTGAGAACTGTACTCAAACCTTGCTGTCAAACCCAGCAGAGGAACACAGGAGCACTGTCTAAATTAACAGCAATCTAATGATATTGTGATAGTCCAGGATTATTTGTATAACTGAAATATTCTGAAGAATGCAATAAAAGGCATTGTAGTTACATTTGCTATATTCTGGTGATTATCAAGTGAATGTGATCAGGGGCGTAACTAGAAATCACCCGCCCATACAGCATATATTATTATATATGATATGATTACATGCAGTTAGAAAATAATCACTATCTTTGGATGCATCGATTGTGTGTCCAGTGATAGTGATTAATTCCTAACGACATGTAATCAAATCACATACCATTACATGCGGTGTTCCGGCGTGTACATGCAGTGGTGGTCACCTGATCATTGACAGGTGGCAGCTGCCGCTTGTAAACGGCAGATTAGGGATTCCTTATGCAGGAAAATGCAAATTCCTGACACAGAAATACCAAATCACACCTAAACTTACACACACACACACAGAATAATACCCCTCCCCTCGTTACTCCTCCC
>NW_017306962.1:741208-750128 GCF_000935625.1 Nanorana parkeri
CTGGTTTCCTTCTGCCCCCGTCCCCCCCAGATAAAATAAAAAAAACGGTTGTGATTCTTTGCAAGCTGCTCCACACTTTGTTTGAAGTTTCCCTATGCTTTAGTTATGTAGATGATAATTAATTAAACAAAAGTAGTAGCTGAGGTTGGCCACTTCTCTCATCATTGTTGCCAATGTTTGCATGCACACAGACACATCATGAAAGCTGTTGACTCCAAGTGAAGCCATTTGGGCCAGGCATCAAATGATTCTGGGTGTTTGGTTTGGGGTACCTTTATCTGTAGTACCTGAATCTGTTTCTTGCTACTATTTTGATTGATGTTTTCACTGTTGTTAGTCAAATATAACTCATATAATTACCCAGAAACCCCCTAAGCCATTTAATCTCAAACAAAGAACTAAAGTGAGAGGAAAAGGAGTCTGTGCACGCAACCCGCACATGTAAAAGAGCATACCCTAGCAGCATATAATAACTAAGTGCAAAAAACAATTCTTAGCCAAAGGAATCCAAATAAATATTTTTGAATTTTAGTGTGCTTCTTGGGGATGATTACATTAATAATACAGGCCTGGTTTTTATATTAAAAAGAAAAAAATATATATATACTTTATATATTAGGAATGTTCAGATACAAAGTACCATATTCGGTACAAGTACAAGTGCAGATACTTTTCCAGTTCCAAGACCAGACTAGAGAAAAATTCAAAAGTTAGGAGGCAGCTGTCATTTTTAAGGAGCCTGCGGAGCTCCTGGGATTTGTGCATCCCCATTTTAATGTGTGATTTGTTTTTAAATAAATGTATATAAGTGATGCACCGATACCATTTTTCCAAGTAAAAGTACTGATACTTGCCCAAGTACTCCCAGATACAAGTACTGATACATTTTTGTTTATTGTCATGTGACAGTTTCTCTAAAACAATACAGACTAATGATTTCAGGACAGTGGTGGAGCGCCAGAGCTAGGTCCGAGCTGCAAAAGCTGCAAGCCTGGTGGTTTTCGTGAAAATGCCAAGTATTGGCACTGGTATCTGAACATCCCTAGTGTATTCTAAATGTATCCGACTGCAGTGTCCTTCTCAATTAAAAAGGCAATCACCAATGCATGCTTGCTTCAAAAATGACTCAATTACCAGTTACTTTATTGTTGTTGTTGTTGGGTACAAATGAATACATATTTTATGTGGGGGGTTTTTATGTTTCTTTTTTATTCATTTTCACAATTAATACACCGCAGTGACTAAAACTCAGCTCTTATTCTTTTTGTGTACCATCTCATTTAGCCTGGAAAGCAATCTCGAATGCATTCTTTTTAATTAAAAATAATATTATTTAAATAAAACCCTTTAAGTAATGTTTGGGAGTAATTTTTGTCTGTAAATTCTGTCTACACAAATTAATTTCTTTTATAAACTTGGTGTCAAAGATTTTAACCATGCAGTGTCTCAGTTACATTCAATCTCAAATGTACACATTGACTGGTCTACAATATTTTGTATAATTTGCCTTTCAGGGCCCTGTGTAAATCATATTTCCCTGTTAGTTCTTAAGTATGCAGCAGTATGCTTAAAACACAGCATCAATCAGGCACTCAAATGTCAGTCAGACATGTCCCATATAGACTTTCAAGCAAAAGAATCAAAAAAACTCTGTTATTATATGTCATGTCAACCAATGATTTAATCATCTAGAAATTGTGGCAGGGAGAAATGACAATCCAGTGCCACTTCATCACAATGAAATAATGGAAGTGGTAGTGAAACTAGCATTAGAAGCAGCAACACATTATCAGCACTAGTAGCAACAGCTGCAGGAAAGCACTTCCCATGCTTGTCACTGTACAGTAGCAGAAGGTCGATTCACCCAGCCAAGTGCTTGACATTGTTGACTTGACTAGACTGGCTTGTTCTTTCCCACAGTAGCAGAATGATAAATAATTCTGATAGTGTAAAGCTCGCTACATGTTACAATCTGACTGTAGGTTCTCCATTAGATCTACCAACAATGATGTAGATACATCTGATTAGATACAGATTGATTGTTTAGTTTACGTGGGCGCGAATATCACATAACTTTGGTAAATCTAAAGTTGATTGCACAGAGATTGTACATCAGATAAAGTGTATGCTGAGCTTAATTTTTATTAAAGTTACTATTATGTGTTCCTTATTCCTTCCAGGCAGATTAACAATTTCCTCAACATTCACTGCACCAAGAATCTGCTGAATCTAATATAATTCATTTCACCCAGGCTGGATGTTTTCTGTGCGGTTTAAACTGGTGAAAAAGTCCATTGGAAACCTTACTAGTCCATTGGACCCCATACTGGTTCATATCCACAACTGGAGACTTTGTCCCTGAGTCTGTTTCTGGTCAGCAGTATTAGTATAACAAAAGGCACTTAAGTTAATTATTAGTTTAGTGGAGATGACAACATCAGCAATAAACTTTTTACTGTAAACCCCCTAACAAAGACTAGAGGCCACCACTTAAAACTGGTGTAGAAAATATTTAACCACAAAGGGTGTAGGGGCTTCTTTTCAGTTAGAGCGGTTACATTTTTAGATACCTTCCTCAAAGATCATAACATACAGGGGTACATGTACGCTTAAAAACTAGACCACAAAGGCACTCATATACACACATGCACGCACAACACACACACACACACACACACACACACACACACAAAGGTTGAACTTGATGTACCTGTATCTTTATTCAACCTTAAATACTATGTAACTATGTAATTATGTAACAGGTGGACAATATGGGCATGGGCTTGGATTTCAGAAGGCAGCTATCACACAAGAGAGAAATTACCAAGGCAGAGCAAGATCTTTATCAATACTCTAGCTGTTCATCACTAGAATCCTAAGAAAGCAACAACATATGGGTACCATACACCTTGGGACTATACTTTTCCTGTTAGTGCGCCCTACTTCAAATGCTTTCCGCTGCTGTCAGTGGACAGGGCTCTTGCCAGGCCTCATGCTGATCATCCCTCCACCAGTGCCTTTTTTAGTTCATGATGGAAAGAATATCACTAGGACATGGGTTTAACAGCACTCCATTAGTGCCTCTCCAGCTGTGGATAACAATCAACCACCCATTTTTTTTCTTTAGGGCTTATGGTGTTCAAAGATCACGAGATCTAGTCAACCTCGTCCCAAATTTCTCTATTCTTCCTGAGCTTGCAGTTTGGCTTTAAGGAAAGTAACAACATAACCTTAACAACCCCCTAACAATTGTATAGCATACCTATAAGACTCTAACTCACAATGAAGAAGTTGAAGTAGAATCCATTGTATTTGAATCGATCTTTAGACATAGAGAGGATTTTTGGCTAGAACTAAACATATCTACCAACATGGTAAGGCTGGAAGTGGCCATCTTGACCTAGGCTATCTAGGAAGAAAACACAGTTGTAAAGTTAAAGAGAAGTACCTGTCAGTGCTTCAGTTTTCATTCAGACATTGATGTATGGCATCATTCCACTGCATGCACCCTTGTCGTTAATTTGGTGATCCTGAAACACACCCGATGTGATGCTGGAGTGCCTTCTGTGCTGCCTCTCTGAACAGTGTACACTCAAACCTCTTCACATTACATTACTCACATTTACCGCATACCAGTTAGGCCACTACATACGCCAGTGAGGCCTACTATGCTGATTAAAACTGCTCTGCTTTCAGACAATTTTATACTGCTGTATCCTCTGCCATATCTTAATTCTTGTGGTAAAACATGTGCCTGAACACACACTTCCTCTTCTCTGCTAGCTCATATGAAGTCAGATTTTCTGTTAGATTGAGGTATTCAAACAATCAAACCGGTATGTTCTGCAAATTAAATATAATTGGAAAATCTTTAAAGAGATATTGGTAAGTAAGGGGGCAAATTGCTAATGGCACAAATTTCATATTGCAAATTGCACCTAAATTGCCTACACATACCTGCAGTAGTCTCTCAAACCTGTCACAGAGAAATCTCAAGCCATTCGTTTGCTTGTGATAATATTGGCCAGTGAGGCTGCCCATTATAGTAATAGACAGATAGCAATGTGTAAGGGTGAGGCTTAGCAGTAATCTCCCACACAACCTGGAAGTGTGGGAACTTTCTGTATGAGACCAGGGTCCCCCCTGGCAAAGCACCCTCCCCATGTTGAGAGCATGCAGCCTGGTATAGTATAGTCAACCCTGGTATAGTATAGTCCCCCCCTTTTTTGCTCTGCAAGTCTGCTGCTGATGTTTCTCTCATACAGGTTTCTTTTAATGTTTGTGGTACAAGATAGCCAGAGGCAAGCATCATCAGATTGAACCTATCATGCTTTCAGGATACTAGGCCAGTGACTTTATAACTTGGCAAGATTTATAGTTTAGATATTGTGCCTCCACCCAAACTCCCAACTATTTTTAAAGCCATTAGCCCTGATGAAGGTGGTTTTCTAAAAACCCTGTAAACGTGCTGAC
This sequence comes from Nanorana parkeri, assembly GCF_000935625.1. NCBI lineage: Eukaryota > Metazoa > Chordata > Amphibia > Anura > Dicroglossidae > Nanorana > Nanorana parkeri. Next base: position 745,682 of record NW_017306962.1, read on the forward strand.
CGTATTAAACAAACTTTATGATCAAGATGATTTTGCAGCCATTAGAACTAGGGTTGCACAGATACCAAGTACAGTACTCGGTACGAGTACATGTACCGATACTTTTGAGCTCCAAGACTAGACTAGAGAAAAATTCAAAAATTAGGAGGCAGCTGTCATGTGTAAGGAGCACACGGAGCTCCTGGGATTTGTGCATCTCTGTTTTAATGTATGATTTTGTTTTTATAAATATAAATAAAGGGATGCACAGATACCAGTTTTGCGAGTACGAGTACTGGTACTTGCCGAGTACTTACAAGTATGAGTAAAGATACATTTCTGTTTGTCATTTGACAGTTTTTCTAAAACAATACAGACCAATGATTTCAGGACAGTGGTGGAGCGCCAGAGCCAGGTCCCAGCTGCAACCGCTGCAACCCCGGTAGTTCTCATGAAAATGCCAAGTATCTGCACTGGTACTCAAAGTATCTGTGCATCCCTAATTAGAACAGTGAAATGTGATAGGATACTGTATCTATAGATTAGCATGATTATCATTGTATGACACTAGAAATAGATTTAGTCAGTTTGTCAGTATTACCCATATACTGTATATTTTAGAGAGAATCATGCTGGATCTACATGAAGAGTAACATTTTGGGTATCAATTGAAGTGCCATGCTTGTAGAAATATTTATAATAGATCAAAAGAAAAATGCGGTGAGATCAGTTGTCAGAAATCATGTATGCTTTGAACTTATAGGCAGCCTTTGTTCTTAAACAGTGCAATGGCACAAAATACTCCACTGTTTATTTAAATACGAGATAGCAGAGAATTTGACAATTTAACAGTCATTCAAAGCTGTTTACATCTTCATTAATTTTCTTTTTCTTTTATCTTTTTTTTTTTACCTCTCCCCATCTACAGAGAATACATACATTAATTTATGTGTGCTCTCGCAATTTAATATTTTGTACGGGAATTTGTCATAAATATAATTCCAAGTCAAACACTACATTTGTAAAAGTATTCGGCAATGTTCTTATTTTGCATAATCAGTCATTATTTCCATTTGAAGATAAGTGATTAACAGCTTCTAAGCGGTCCCTCTACTTTGATCTTACATCAAGATCTCTACAATACATGTTAACAGTCCTTCACTCATTAAAACGGTGCGCTGGTACACATTAAAAATATATATACAGTAGTACAGCAGACACTGTGATATGCTGGAGACCTGGCGTAATGATTAATATGTGCAGGAAATCTTCATTTACATGAATATACAGTATACTGCTTTCAAGATATTGATATAAATCAAAATTATTAAGAAAGTAGAAAAACATAAATTCTTATATGAAATACAGTGAAAGCATAATGCTTCTGCAAATCAAACATAACTTTACCAATCAGTTTTAGTAAATGGTGAAGTTACGGAAAAGATCCAAGTTCATTCATAAAAGGTCAATATTATTAAGAAGAGTATTGAAAAGACACATGGCAATGATGATGCTGCTTTGTTTTTAAAGTCCATTTGAACTTTTAGTTTAAATCAACTAAATACATGGTGCATCAAATCAAAAGATCCTACACTTAGGGAAGGGATGAGATTTGGTTTCAGATACACACAGATATTGGCAAAGTTCTAAAATTAAAATACATTTTAAATGTAAACAATGGCCTCTGATATAAATCCAATATCAGTCATGTTGTCCAGCAATATACAGTATAAGGTTATCAATCATGATGACTCGGCGCCACTATAACCCACCGCCCAATGATGCTGACCCATCACACTCCCGCTGGAAAATTACAGATCCTCAGCTTGCTTCTGTATGTAAAGATATGTAAACATACAGGGGGGGGGATCCTGGGTGACATCGTTGACCAAATCTGGTCATTACCTAAATACCAAGTGACTTGTTGTATGCTCCGATATTCAGTTCAGTGAACACAAGTACCTTTACTACCCTATTGCACATATAATTCCTTGACAGCATTAACATGAGGTATGCAATGGGATTCAGGCAGATACATTAGGCCACTATATAGTTATATAGGTCCCATACCATACAAAGGTCAGAAGTGAGTCTACTTAAGAGTATTGGTTTTACTATCAATAAGCAAGGCTTAATCTGCAAATCCAATGAACATATGCTGACACATACTACTGATAAATTATCTAAGACATATAGGTTGTTGCCTCACTTAGAATGCAATACGACATAGTGAAGATGATGTTTGGCATATCCACATTTGTGTGGATTATATATTGAACATAACTGGCAAGTATAAGCGTGCAATGGTCCCACTTACAAAAAGTGTCATGTGCAGTTTTGCTTGTTCTCACAGCGGGATATGAAATGGCAGATGTTGACTTTGAATCATGTGGCCATTCTATAGTTAAAGTGGACCTTTGCCCCCTTTGACTAAAAAAATCACAAAAGCATACAGCTCTGCATGCTGATATGAAATCATCTTACATTCAAACCTATCAAACCTAGTTAAACAAACCTATTTTTATTTTATATACAATTCCCTCTTTTTTTCACTTCCTGGTCAACTTTGGCACAAATGATGTAAGGTGCCCAAGCAATGCATCCTGGGAAGGTTACATCAGCAGAGCATTGGTGGCGAAATCTCATCTGTGATCTCATGAGATCTCAGGGAAAGGCATTTTCCTCCCCTGAGATGATGTGCATGGTCACATGTCCTAATCACATGTGCAAAAGTTCCAGGAAGTAAAGAGAGACATAGTAACCTGTCCTTAGTTAAAAAGGCCACTGTGAGAAGACTGGGGAAGAAAAAAAAAACCCAAGGTATGCAAAAAATAAAAAGCCGGGCATTATCTAGAAGTATCTGTTTGTAGATTGTCAATACTAAACATTTCTAATGGTTTCTTTGTTGTTATTTTGAAGATATGGGCTCCTCTTTAAGGAGTAACTCCACTTTTGTTGAGAAAAAAAACACCCTGTGGGTAATGTACATTGTGAGGATTTTACCAAACTTTGTTTCCTACCTGTTTCTGTTCTAAAGAAATACCTGTTTGTTTCAGCATGCCCTTTCCAAACTGATTCCTGACTGCAAGGGTCTGTTTTCTATATAATTAGCTGGTGAGATTTCTGTGCTCTAATGAGGAAAGTTTCACTGTCAGCATCACTTTAGTGGTAATTAACCCTTAAGGAGCATTTCATCATTGTCACAAAAAAATTGAATTCTTATTGCAGGAGATGACTAAAATTTTATAGCCTGTCAAAATCAGTCAGTCAATCGTAGAAGCAGGAAATTACATTTCTGGGGGCATTCTGTAAACCAAGTGTGTACAGAACACCTGGGAAGGTGATTTTTAATAACACTAAATTACAAAAGGGCTTGTGTCACAATTTTTATGTTACATTCATGTTTTACATTTTTTTAATTACATTTTTTAAAGTGATGTTTCCCTTTTTAAATCACCTGTTCTGGTGTATAAGTCAATTTCCTTATAATTGCAGTTGTAAGACAGAGGTTGCATGGACTAGTTTTAGAATTCCTTTATGGTTGAGGCTTTGAAAGAAAATGATTCACAAAGCAAACAACTCACCCAAGAACTGAACTACAACGACTGCATTATAAGCACATCTCATATTTAAGACCACAGAGCTATCCAGATAATGAGAACCTTTTCTAGGTCTTGTAAATGAGCTCAGCGGCTGTGAAAGTCACTCATCAGCTACCTACCAATATTTTAACAGAGTAAGGTCAACTGCCTGAAAGCATGGTGTTTATAATGCAGAACTTTCATTCCTGGGTGGGACTTGAAAATTGTTATTCTTCAAATCACAACTGTGACGTGCAGACAATGAAGGAGAACATGAATGTTGAAAAGAGTTGTCAATGTAGTTTAGTTCTGACAGTGGGGAGATAACATTTAGTAGACAGTGAATATTAAGTAAACTGTGTACTGTGGGACAGAGCTCCCTGGTGCCATGTATATTGGAAAATGAACCATGTATGCTAGGGTTCTGACTTTACTATTGGGATGGATATTGAGGTGTCAGCTGTGTGCAGTGCAGATCTCACTGGAAACTAAGTCAATTCGGTGCGGGGGGTTGGATATTCCAAGCTCACTCCCCTGATGGACTTCAATCTCAATACAAATTGAAAAAAATAAACGTGAGATTGTAATCCAACATGGGAGTGAGTGGTGGCTACTTTACAATACACACAGGGACCATGGGAAAGGAAGGAGGGACTGTGTCAGCACCAATTCAGAGATGATTTGAGGATCTGAAGCCGAGTGATACACAAATAAGATACATTTTTGTAGATAGCTAAGGTACTTGAACGCATATTTAAGATTTAACTGCTGAGTTTAGTGTCACTTTAAGCACCAAACCAGAAAGTTACCATCTGGCTTTACACTGTAAGGGGTTGATAATCCACCGTGCCATTTTTATATGTACTGCTTGGTGTTTACTGCAAATT
>NW_017306962.1:752247-789864 GCF_000935625.1 Nanorana parkeri
TTATTTATTTATTGTGATTGTCTTTCTGAAGACATTATCTGTTTAAGCTTTGTTAGTAGAAGGGAAGCAGAGACATGGAGGATTAGTTACTTAGCAACCAGATCTGCAAATTCGGGGTTTCAATAGCCTTTGCAGCTTTCAGCGTAGTTCAAATTTTGGGCCACTTTGGGTGACTACAGAGGGAAAAAGCTGTGGGCTGTAAATGACATGGAGAATGTCAGTTAGAGGTTGCTTGGAAACAGCAAGATAGGAGAGGGAGAGGAGAGAGTGTGTATGAGGTACTGGCAGTGAGGAGTATAGAGTTCAGCATCACTTTAAGCTAGGGCTGTGCAAATTAACAATTAATTTATCGATTAATCGTTAATCTTTTTGATCGATTACATTTTTTTTGATCGCTAATGAAAATACTCACCTCTCTGCCGGCTTCCGGGAGTCCCCCCTTCCCCAGGTGGCTCCATCGGCAAACGAAGGGAAGGGGGGAGGAGTCCAGTGACGTCGATGTCCCCAAGTGGCTCCATCAGCTAACGAAGGGAGGGGGGAGGAGTCCGGTGACGTTGATGTCATCAACGTCACCGGACTCTTCCCCCCTTCCCGGTGAGTTTGCCCAAGAAACTTTCTGCACGAGCGCCAGCCAAGGCATTGGCCTATACACATACAGCACAGCAATTAAGTAATAAAATGAACTAGGATCACACTAATCCAGCACATTATTATTCTGAGTTGCCCCACTCAAGCGGCGGCCATATTGAGTGGGGCATGTGAGATTAATAACGTGCTGGATTACTGTGATCCTAGTTCATTTTATTACTTCATTGCTGTGCTGTATGTGTATAGGCCAATGTAGTTGGATCTGTATGTGCATTATAATTAATGATTAATCGGCTAAAAAACAAATTTGATTAATCTAACACGAAAATGTTAATCAGTAACAGCCCTACTTTAAGCATATCTGGTCTCCAATAGCTGCAATAAGGGACAGGGTAGCTGTATCTCCAGCCCACGTGAAAAAAGTGGTTTCTGACAGCCAAAAGATCATGAAATAGCAGAATGTAAATTCCTTTTCTGACCTGCAAACTCCTAATCATGATGCACACACCTCACTGAAGTCTACAAGACATGAATTTTGCATTTTTCAAGGTCAGTTTGCAAGTTTTTGGTACAGGTAACTGAGCACAGCCATAGGGGACATGTTCCCAAGCAAAATCATTTGTATTAAATATCCTTATATAGGCTATGGATCTGGTAAGTATTGTGGGGAGTCTCTACTTTTTTTTATTGTTTGTTTTTTTCTGCAGGGTATTTGGCCGGGTTTGTTTCAGGAGAAGGGACCACACAAAACAAAATCTTCAGAAATCTTGTTACCCTTTCACCAAAAAAAACACCTAAATGACAACGAAAATAAATACATCATGAAGTCCTTTATTGAAAAAAAAATTCCACAGTGTAAATTCTTCGTCAGTCAGGTCACCCAGTGATGTAGATCTATTGTCAATCAAGATGAAAGCAGCCCTGATGGTCCACGGACTAAAACACAATAGCCCATACATGATGATCATACTCCTGATGGACTTTTGCTGCAACTGCCAGCTTCGCTGCCAGCTGCTAAATGCTCGATGCTGCTGCCTGGTGTCATTGACCAAATAGGTGGTCACTGACATCACCTGAGATTTCCCGGCCAGCTTGTTTACTATGTGACCTTTACTATCTGGCCAGAACAACTAGAGTTCGTGTCAAAATCCCTGTCGACCCAAACTCAAAAGCTCAACCCCCATGCTGCTTTAAGGGCTTACCTTAAATGATGCCTCTTGATCTCATCATCTTCTTCTTTCCAGGAATTTTCAGGAGTCCCTCTACTGGTGCCACTCTCTGATCCACCGCAGACTGCTGAGTCTCTTGTGTCCCACGGTGTCTGTGCAGTTGCACGCTGCCAGACTGCCTGCATTGGCTTACCCTGTGTCTCTCCTCTTCTCCTGGCCGAAGATCTCTACTGCGCATGCACCCGCTCCATGAACCTTTGCAGCGGCCCGAGAATCTTCAGAACATCTGACAGAAGAGCATGGCAGAGACACAGGTAAGTTTTAACCTTTTTGGTAACTTATTTTTTTTATGTTTGCGTGTATCTAGCTGTAGATACATGCAAAAAACCCAGAGGGTTTAATTATACTTTAAGAGGTTTTTGCAAAGACTGTATCTACTAGACATGTAAATTTCATTTCATTCCGCATGGATATTTGTACGCATTTTGTTAAATTCAGACATTCGGATGCATTCAAATTTCTGAATTTGAATGCGGGGAAATGCAAACGAATCCAAATGTCCATTTAATGAGATTTGGATCCGTCTGAATTTCATTAAAAAAAACTAAATTGTGACTGTTCTCTGGCCAATCAGATTTTTTTTGGCTGTTGGGGGTTGCATTACAAGCAAAGTGCCACAATGAAAATTTGGATTGTTACGAAAACTTCTGATGGATCCGAAATCCGAGTAACGACCCAAATCGAATTTCGGATGTGAAATCGGGAAAATGTAAGAAATAAAAATTCAAATTAACCTGAAACTAAACAGATTTTTTGCAGGGTTATATGTCTAAATCTACCCTATTACAATACTCTATGGAATTGGCAGTTATTCACATAAAATAACACCCAACAGGCATGACCAGTGGCGTCACAAGAGATGTGCGGGGAGTGTGGCCCGCACCTGGGTGACACCATTGGAGGGATGACATCCTCTTTAAAAAGTCGGGCACTCGGTTATGGACCGAGGGCCCGACAGTGTCAGGAGAGAGGAGGGGACCCAGCGGCATACCTCATCCCACCGGGAGGCGTCCCCTCCTCTCTCCGCCGACGTCCATCACCAAGATGGCCACCGGCAGGTGTCAATGCTCTATGATGTCATTGCGCACACGCGTGGTGTTGTCACACAAATGCGCAATGACGTCCCGGCGGGGTGTCACCCGGTCTCCGTTCCAGGTGACACCAGGCATTGGGACGCCCCTGGGCATGACGTGATAAAAACTGGCAGGTAAGCAAGAGATTTAGAACAAAATTGTGTGTCTAAAGCAGGACAATTGCTAGGTAAAATTCTGATCAAAAAAGATGTAAATAATCAAAGCATAAAGTCAACCACAAGAAATTGCTAGACATTTCAGATATGAAATAATATTCAGTTAGCAATAAAGTCTGTCATTAGTCATCAGTCATTACTGATATGGTATGATGTACTTAGAAGTAATAAAATTTGGGTATGCTTTATTAACTTTCTTGCTTTTGCTTTCTTGCTGCATGATGTTTAAAAACATAGTCCAGCTTTTGCAACAATAAATAAATAAACGTACACACATTAATAAACGAAATAATGCGCATTTAATATTTTTTTGCATGTGAGCCTGCAAAACATTACTTCCATAATCAGTGCAATGCTCTGGCTCCTGCAGACTCTTCTTTCCTGCCCTTGCATGTACCAAGGTATGGACTTTAAGCTAATGTACAGGAGGAAGTATAAATGGATCACAAGTGTGGTGACCTCACCAAGGTGGAAGATGGGACTTGTAGTCTCTACATTTACAGATTCTGTGGAAGGATCTGTAAACAGATGGGTGGAGCCACACACAGCCACACCTAGTTCAAAAAAGGACAACCGCCTGCAGGGAGAAGAGCCCTGCAATTCAGGTAAGTGGGTGGATTGGGGATGGGGGATTCATGATGCAGCCATGTTTCATGTTACACCCTAACTATGGGTGTAATATGAAACATGGTTACAAAGGTAAACGTTAGGTATACGCTGTGGCACTTTTGCTTTATAACTATGAGTAAGATAATGTTTAGCTATGTGATGTTTTACCAGAATATATTGATATGAGTACACTCAAATCATTTGCCTCACCTGTTCTCTGCTGCTCTTGATGCGCCTCACTAGATAATTGTCAGATATTACTGACAATGATCACTGTAGACAAATCCACTGTGCTATAATGGTTACATAAAACACTACAATCCCAACATTTAGTATAATCTCCCTACAACAGTTGTGAAGACACATATACTCAAGGATCAATACAGCAAAAAGAGAACATATAAACTCTGCAAATACCATCCTAGGTAGGAACTGAAGACAGGACCCCAATAATTTTATTCCAAATATTTCAGTTCTATGTGCCGATGTTGGAGTTCGCCTGCTATGTAAAAACTCCTTTTCCCTGGTATTTTACACTTGTCACAATTGTGACCCCCTAATTATCCTTTTATAAATACAACTCCATTTTCTTGTAGCATGATTTACATATAGCACCATGTGCCTCTTATATCAGCATAATCTAATGACCACAAGAGGTTAGTTCCCTATTTTAATAGAATAGCTGGCTTATTAATTTACATACACTTACACACAGAAGTTGCGCCATCACTGTGTGCTGGTTTAGAAGGACATCTATGCAATGTGAACCTTTATTCCCTCTAACAAAATGGAATCGGACAACAACACCAGATAAGAAATTATAAAAAAAGTAGTTACTACTCAATATATTGTATATGGTGTTGTTGTTGTGGTGTGGTTCCTTGATTAGTATTTATTTTGCCTAAATACAAACTCTAGCAACACTACTAAACTTTTTGTGTGTAAATGTATACTATTTTATATATTTTTACCACTAAGCTATAGCACAGAGTGATTTGATCAGGACCATGGACAGCTACTCCGGTAAAAGCCCTTTGGCAATTACTGTGCACTAAGCACATATTTGAGTCAAACCCTTGATCTCCTAATGACCTCGGCATAGTCGGATTAAGATACAATTACTCCCACAGAACACTTGCAGCTTTTTGAAGTATCTAATGGTAGCCTGGTGATTTTCATTTTCAAATGGAGATAACGTAGAAAAATGCTTTAATGGACAATTTACGTAATAACTGTAGAATGCACAGTATATGTTTTTCACTTTCTGGGAAACCCAGAAAAACATAGATATGTATTGGAACTATAGACTAAACTGGTATTATCCCTTCCTTCAATTGATCTGATGTTTCATTTTATGGATGCTGGTATTTGTTTGTTAAATGTTAAAGTTTAAATCATGTTAGTTTTGGGGTGAAATGTACAGTATAGGCTCAGTAACCTACTACTTCTAAAAGGAACATTCCAGTATGTTAAAGTAAACTGATAACACTGATAACAACCCAAATATTGAACTTCACTGACCGATGATGCAGGGTCAATATATATATATATATATATAGCGCTACCCCCGCAAGGGCCGCTGTAATATACGGGCCTTCTGTCCCACACCAGTGATGACTCACCCTCACCTGGACCCAAGTAACACCAATACACCGTTTATACTTTTAGGTGGGCTTTATTAAACTAGCAATAAGCCCTGGAAAAAGATAAACTGAATAACAGGATAACAATATCCAATGCAATGATATGATACAATCGCTCAGCAGATGAAGCTATATTTTTGTATTGGATTACATTCCTAAACATGTATGCCTGATCATCTTTTACTGCTGTATGACTAATCCATATAAAGCTCAATAAAAGCAACTGTAGAAAGTTCAACAAGTGCAGACTGTTTTTATGGATTAGTATTCCTACCAGTCATCAACATTTACCACAAAGGGACCACAGTCCACATATATAGTGTATTTAATTAGAGCAGCATTGATTTAGTGTACCATGCTACCTAACCTGGTAATCACTATGGTCACCATTAACTCAGTACTGGAAACTGACTGTTCCTGAACCTGTGACTGAGAAGACAAGAGTAGCAAGCTTCCAATCTTGCCGTGGTAAACACATTGGGATTACATAGATATCCTTTTCTTATTGGTCCTGCCCCAAGGTCACACAAATTTAGTTGTATACATTTGAAGTAGTCAACAAAACACTATTGACACCTTCTGCATTCTCCTGGAAGCATATGGGTTTTAAAATAGAGAATAATGAGCAAGAAGATAAAGTCCCGCCAATAGGTCTTTTGAACAATATTATGGTTCACAAGATCAAGGGATATTTCAGAGTGTAGCTGTTTTCTGGATCTCATTGAACGTTTAGTGATTGAAATTGTTGTTTGGAGGTGCTGTTATTAATCTGCAGCATCTTGTAGGATAACCCACCAAGGGATCATAGTTCTACCCTCTACTTGGCGTCTTTTAAAAAAGTGCACATAGGCTATTACTTTCTATTCTTCTAAAAATGCTTGTTGCCTGGCTGTTATGCTAAGCCAATAGCTTCCATACTTTCTGAGTCACTGAACCAGAATAAGTAAGCAGATCAGGAGTTCAGATTTTTCTGTATACTTGTTTTGAGTCAGTACCTCAAAGTGTTGAAGTCATTGCTCTCAGTACATACCATGGTGCAAGGAATATGTGGGGACAACAGTACCATGGGTACTGTTGACCATGGGGGACAACAGTACCCACCCTCCGGAAGGAAGGACAGTGTCAACATGAATTCAGAGATGGTTTGAGGCTCTACATCTGAGTGATACACAAACAAGTTCCAGTATTGTTAATAATTAAACAAACCAGTAACTCTTAAATGGTTAAATCATATTGTATACACATACACAACTTTGAGGCATACCCCAAGAATGCTTTAAAGGATTTGTGTATTTATAATGTTGCCCTTTAAAAAAAAACTCTCACCCCGCAAAATGGTATTATTATTTTTTTAAATGTTATTCATATCCCCTATGAAAGTGCTTAGTTATTCATATCCTTTTTTAAGAAAAGCAAATTAATATTGAAAAGCCAGAAAAAATTATGTAAAAAATTTCTCCCATAGACTTCAATTTGGTTTGGCTCTATGTTCGGGGTTTGCAAACTCCTTGCTGGGTTGGTCAAACATCCAGCAAACCCAGCTTTGCCCAGAACTCTTGGACACACTCCAACATACACAGGACATTCTAAATTAAATGTAAATACAACAAAATAAACATTATAAACATAGTCATTGTGGGTACATTAGTTTTGTTAAAGGAGAACTATGGGGTTAAGGCTTTTCCCCATAGTTCTCCTTAGGGTAACGTGAGGACACAAACTAGCGTCCTCCCGTCACCCTAAGCTCAGTATACCGCGAGCTGCAGCTAGCGGTATACTGAGACGCCACAGTATACCGCGAGCTACTGCTCGCGGTATACTGAGACGCCTCAGCTGAAGCGGATCCCGACAATTATGCCGGGATCCGCCCAGCTGCGTGAGTGACAGCTGGCTCTGCCTATCTAGAGGCAGAGCCAGCTGTACCCGCCCTCTCCCCCATCCGATCCGCTAGTCAGCGCTGGCGGATCGGAGCGGGGGGAATCCAGCCCCTCCCCAGTCACGGCAGAGAGCTGTGACAGGATCGAGAGGTGAGCAAACGCCGGTATGTGTTTGCTCACCTCCCGATCTATTGAGCCGACCTGTGACAGTCTCATTGTCACAGGTCGGCTAGAACTATGAGGTGAGTGAAAAGCACTCACCTCATAGTTCTCCTTTAAAGGCTTACTTTCAATTGTATATCACCTTTACTGAAATTCAACCTCCGCCTGGATGATAGTTTCAGCCAATGATATAATCAGAACTATGGAAATGCTAAGAAAAGGTAACAGAAAGGGAAATTATAAAGACATAAATGTCATGTAGATGATTTAAATGAGTGGAAATAATAGATACATATAGACAGCCAATGTATTCACATGTTACACCAGCATCCAAACACTAGTGCTTCTGCAGACAAGGAGGCAACACTTGGCAAATCCAACTAATAAATATGCTGACAGTTTCTTGCTGATACTCTTATTCAATTGTCTTTCTGTATTAGCTGCCCTCAGAAGCTTTATGCTTCCAGGGTTGCAGTGTTAAAACTTCTCTTCTGACTTCACTAAGTTTTATAGATTTTGCTGTCTGGGAAAAATAGGTATTTGTAAAGTCTCTGTCTGTGTTGTGGAATATTTGTCCTATAAAGGATTTTATTGGTGTGCTGAGAATGAATTAGGATCTAATGCCAATAAGTTCAGGCAAGATGAGAATCTGATTTTTCAGACCTCAGTTGTTTGCATTGGGAATTAAGGGTATATGTGCTTTCTACAAGCAGCTTGGATTGCTTCTACTGTTTTATGATCCTGTTCATATTGTTTTATAGCCAATGACCGTTCATCAACTCTCTCCTATGTTATGCTTTAACAATGGAAAGGGGAAACACCAACAACTTGGATTGATTGTAATTTCATGACACTACTGTAATTTCCTCAGATTTCCTTTCTTTATAATTCATAAAATGTTTGTGCCTGTGATAAAATCCAGCAATAACGTTGGTTGATGGCAGAAAACAGTTACCTTGTTCTTGGACTTAAAGCATGAGATGTGAAAGTAATTTGGGAAGTATCTGCCTGATATTATGCACCCTTTGAAATTTAAAGTTCTAGGAGCCTTTGAGGCACTTATCTGCTTTATGCTGCATGTAGCACACCTCAAGTGGAGCTGCTCTGATGCTGGGTATAGGGTTCATTCAATTCTACAGGCAGTGTGCCTGTTTTGTACACAAGCAGTGTGTTTTAGAGATAAACACATATTAATGCAGATGCTGTTCATCCTGTTCACAACAGCAGGCCAGTTGGCTCTGGGGTTCATTGAACCCTGCAGACAGTAACAGTCTAGCTACTCTTCAAGTATGCTAAAAAGCAGGGGCTTAAACTTTTTTTAATTCGAGGACACAAATAAGAAAATGGTTACTGTTCTGCTACCCAAGAAGAGAATTATGTCCAAATGTCAGTAAAGCCATATAAAGACAAATAGCAATGGCCAAATAATAAAAATTAAACCATATTTGTTTTAATTTAAAGTAGAATTCCTGGGAAAATATTATTAACCCTTGCAGTGTGGCTATTCCTGCACAGCAAGGGTTAACTGCTTGTTTTCATCTAGGAAAGAAAATAAAAAAGTTATACTCACCCGAACCTCGGAGCTGGCTTACAATAATCCTTCCAGCCTGATCCCCCTCTGCTCCAGCAGTCTAAGGTCCTGTGAGTCATCACGTTCGATCCAGTGTGTGTCGGGGAATCGGGTTCCGTCCCCTCGGTCAGCCGTGCCAGCGTCTGGTTGCTAGGCGACCTGCCGGTCGCGTTCCGCCCAGGGCTCCTCCTCTCAAACGCCGCTCTCAGACACTTACAGTGTCTGAGTGACAGGTAGAGTAGGCCGGCCATCACACAGCATTTCCGTCGCTAGGAGACGGTCGGGACGGCCGCTGCTGGCGGCTCCACCCCCACACACCTGCCTCTCCTACAAGAGCTATCAAGGCTCACTTGCTCGGTGTTCTAGCGAGGTAGAACGTCAAGCAAGTTGCTAGGGCATTCACCTGTCCTCCTCCAGAGGATTCACAGCTGTGAAGCTTCCGCAACCAGTGGCTCGGGGTATCTGGATTGTTTCCACCAAATCACAAGTACCACCTGTATTCTCAGTCTGATACAAGATTGAATATCCTCCATTGGCTTAAAGTGACAGTACTCTATTGAATGCCGGCAGCTGACTTACATCTATATATATATATGTATATATATACTGCTATCCTGATTACCTGAACCGCGCATCACTATCCTACCACTTAACAGTACCATCATTATATTGCCTTGCATTAGTGAAGTTAACTAGTGTAACTACAAGTCCCAACGTGGCCCCAATGAATGACAATTGAGGACCTATAGGACGTCTTATCTTATCTACTATTGTGTTCACAATCCTGTGGTGGTGTATGATGTGCTAGGGGTTCCGACCTCACTCATTCAGTACTGAGTGCGACAGCGAACCCCCTACCTGAGCCATCCACAGAGTCACTCCGCAGCGGAGATCCACACACATAAACTTGCTGGACATTACAGTGTGTGGACATGCAGAGGAGGAGACAGGCTAGAGGAAGCACTATAAAAACCTGCTGCCTGCGAGGTTCAGGTGAGTATAGCTTTTTTATTTTAGACCCTAGATAAAAACATTTACTTAACTCTTACAGTGCAGGGGTAACCCCACTGCAAGGGCGAAAATGCTTTTTTCCTGAAGTTCTTTTTAAGCATAGCTCTTGTTTTTCCCCACATTTCTATAGCAGTAGAAGTGAAAAAGCTAAGACAATTTATTAATATAACCGTTATTATAATTCGAAACAGAGACTAGATTACTGAATGTCATTTCAATGTACTGTAAATGCTCGCCTGAAAAGGTACCACTCAGCATTCCAAAGTGAACAATAATGTGTGGTGCTATGGGTGCTGTGGCAAATGTTGGGTTTAGCTACATTGTGCTGACAAAGGGTGAGACTGAGTGTGATTCCAATGTACTGTAAATGCCCACCTGAAGAAGCACCACTGGGCACTTGAAAGAGAAGAATAATTGTGGCACTATGGGTGCCATCTGAATATTAGATACACTGTGCTAACAATGTGTGGGGCTTAAAGGGGCATAGTTAACTAAAACCGGAGCCTAATATTTTCCAATCACAGTGCTAAAAAGTAAAAACAAAAAAGGTTTTTACCACAATGTTTTTTTGTGCATACAATATAGTACAGTATAAAGCATACCTTCAAACAAAAGTGATAAATCTGCCATAAATTATAAAACCCCAACAAATTATGCCAAGTGTCCATAAAACCAGCAATCATGTAAGGGGCCATCTCTCCTTGTGGTGCAGTGTGTAAAGGGAATGTTAGGTGATCACCAGGTCATGAGTTCAAATCAAGGAATGTTGCCTAAAGTATAAAATGGAAGTAATGATAATCTTGTGGTCTTGCTAAAGACTTTTTACATTATTTGCTACCCAGAACTGTGGGTGGAATGTGCCATTTCCTCTTACATCTGCAGAAGGCACAACCAATGTTTTCCAGTCCAGCTCACAGGAGAAGGAGTTCATTGTGATCATAACTTACCTTGCCTTCACTTCTGTTCCCGTCTTCCTGTGCCTTAGTGCTCAGCTCACTGCTCACCCCTCCTTTCCCATCCCTACTCCTCCTTCCTCTCCAGGTGGCAAACAGTGACAGGCAGGCTGTGTGCATGATTTTGCAAGATGAAGTTACACATGCAGCTTAGCCCGGAGATTCCCGGAGATAATAATAATACTAATGAAAATCTAGTAATGATTCCGCAACTGGATATAAATACCAGTATTGCTGGGTCATTTCTGCCAAATTCCTAGCTTTTACATTGAGCACCTCTGCATCTTCTGCACTCCTCCACCACTGGTTACATCTGCACCCACCTGCACTCCTCCTCCACCATTGCTCCATAAAAAAATGCAAATGTTCTCTTTTTTTATATCCTTTAGGTGCCATTCACAGTGGTGTGATGCGTTAATGCACTGTACTGCACAATGCACCTACCTTGCATTAACAGTGTGGGAGGTGCGTGGCATTGCCATTCATTTAAATGGCACCCCAAACACACCTCTCACCCACAATGTAATAAATCGCGCCGTAATCTGCAGTACCACAATACCCAGGAACCATGTGATTAACGCATAGCACCGATGTGAATAGGCAGCCACTTCCTGTCAATATAAATGCACTCCAATGGTCGCTGCATTGCATTTGTCAAGGCATGTTTTCTGATGGTGACAACATTGGACCATCCCTGCATATTGTGTCTTGAAACTGCCACTTGTAGTCTCGATCAGACTACAATAAATGGCTGCTCGATAAATGACTGCTATATTTTATTTAGCACTAACATATTCCTCAGTGTTTTTAAAGAGACAATTAAAAAATGTACAGCTCTCTTATGCCTCCATATGAGATGACAGTTCATGTACAACATTATACACGTACATGGTCATTTAGTCTACCAATATGCTTTTTGAGGAAGAGAATATAAATGCTTCATGTAGCCCGTGCTCTTAATCAGGACCTCAGGGTTGAAAGTTAGCAGTGACTTCTCTCCTGCCCTGCTAACCATGTACAACATTGTTCAAGAGTGTTAAGATGCCATACATGATTTGATATCCATACCACATTTGTGTCCAGGGGTTTGCGCAAGATGGCACTTTAACACTACATGATGAGCACAGGTTATTAGGCTGTGGTGATATGTCGCTATCGCTCCTGTCAGTTTGACAGTGACAGGGCTGAGAGCTCACAACGTTACCTGGCTGCGAGCGAGGTGATGTGCCGTTCTGACAGGGCAAACTAGGCGGCCGCGAGGCCCTCGGGAGCGCGAGGCCTAAGGCGACCGCCTAATTTTCCTAATTAAAGAGCCGCCTCTGGGTGATCCCACTAGAAGACTGAAGAGTTTGGAACAAAATGTATTAGTCACATAAAAATGAAGTCAAATATTTGCATAATTACGCTTTCAGAGATGAATGACGCATTTCCAATGAGCACAATTCCAAACAATGATAGGCACAACGTTTGTTATTCAATATATTGTATAATGAACAAACCTGAACATTACATTATCAATCTCAGTAATTAAGAGAGTAGAAAGAGCTAAGTGTAAATGGATTCTCTCTTCTGATTCTTTGTCTCCAGAACACAACATCATCTAGCAGTCTATCATTTATTTAATATCTCAGGGAATATACTATATTTTGCCCTTTCTTTCTATGGGGCATATTGTTTAAGATGGAGCTGTGGTTACAAACAAAATAATGTTCTCTCTTTTTTTTTTTATTTCCTTGTCTAGTCCACACTCTGATACCAAAAGCAGTATTTTATCATGGGGATATGTATACACTTCCAGATTGGGCAGTCTAAACACCTACTTCAGACTTAACTCCAGGCAAACATCTAAATACACAGGAGCTAGTTTACTGGGCACTGAATCTGGATTTGTTGTCCATCCTTTTCTGAACGTTACACAGCCCACTCACATAGTATAGCCAACTGCATGACACTACAGTTATGAAATACCGTGATGTCTTCTTTCCACTTCCAGCCTTCAGACTGAACAGTGAAAAGAAGCAGACTGATGAGGTCTCCTCTAAGTAGGCTAGAGAAAGAACATTACACCTACAGTGTTGCCTCCAAGAAGCTGATATTGCTACAACTTGGGAGATCCTATCCTTAGTTCAAATATAGCAGATTAAGTTGTTAAAGGCAAATTCCATTTACTCTGGTTTGTGTGTGAGACATCTGCCTACTGTGTTACTAAAAAAGTGATTAATGTGTCTTATGTATTATATTTTCTGCTCTCTCACCTTGCATACCTAGATGCTCAACAAAAACAAATTCCCTAATCAAAAAGTAACTACTCCACCATATATTAATATTTAGCCAGAGAAAGTTGTAATTGCTAATTACCAAAATATATTGCAAACAAACCAGACACCCACAATAGGATATTGCCCATCCCCACAAAACACTTGGCATATATTTAAAAAAAAAAACATTAAAAAACAAATCCCGCATCCCCAAAGCCATAGCACCAATCACAAATATATATGTACCATATGACCAAACTTATTGGTATCAGTCTGCTCACATAAACAAGAGCACCAAACATAAAGCATAGGATATACATTATTATAGGAGTTATCTCGTGGCCCAACGAAGTACTGATGGGGTGGTCATAATAATCTGGCCACTCAGTGTATATGTATAGATCTATATATAGATCTATATATATATTTTTAATTGTTTTAATTTTTACGGTGTATGTGCTTATTTACTTTGTACTGTAACTTTTGTTGTGAATGGGTAACCAGGGGTACTATGTACTGCTTACTTATTCATGTGTGTGGGAGGGTGGAGATCTAGTGGCCCTTATCTTAAAGGGACCAGATGGGGGTATGAGGCCCTTGTCCCCATCAACATGGGGTCTCTCTTAAAACCTTCCCTCCCCCATGTTGTGGCTATGTGTTCTGGTAAAGTTCAGGAGGCACATGTTTGCTGCACTCCTTCCTTGCCAGTCAGATGCCATGTCATTTTTCTACAAAGTAAAGCGGTGGGAAAATGTAATTTATGGCATATGGATTTTTTTTCTTACCTTTTTCTTACTTTTACTGAAGTATATTGTGCAGGTGTGCAACTTCACATGTAGGTTTAATGCATCTCCAGAGCATGTTATTTAAGGGAAATCTGTATTTTTCAAGTTGCCCTTTAACCATTATTAAGAAACCTGTTCCCTGCTGAACTCCCTATGGCAGTGCCCAACTACCTATGCAGATTCTTTCCCCATAAACATTGAAATTGGCCTTGTAAAACGCCAAAAAAAATAACCAGACATAGATTTCACTAGGGTTCAGGTGCTGTGTTCAGGATTTGAATTGTATTTTAATTGTTCTATGAATATCTAGCAAACACAAAAATTATCTCTTTCTACACACACTCTGTAAGCTTGCCCTAACTTCTCCATTTCTCTTCCACCACACACTAAAAATGGCTACTAGGAAACCTGGCCTTTATAAGGAGGGGGCTAGCACATAAGAACCTGGCCACTGTTCAGAGGCCATGAAGTGCATTGCTGGTACTTGTTTGTTATAGATGTGAACAGCCACATTAGTTTGCTATTTTCTTGAACCGAGAATAGGCTAATGTCAGACTAATCATCAACACAAACCTAATGCTCAACCCTAGTGTCTAGATATAGCTATAGACTAACACTGTTGCAAAATGCTGTAATTAGGTCTGCAGCCATCACATATTGTTCTAACTTAAAAGAAAAAGAAACAGACAGAGAAGTGTTTAAAAGTAGCTTATATTCTACAATTACTGCTTAATTATAACACATTAATTCAGTTTCAGTTTCAGTTTACCAGAGAACACTGTCAAACATATTTCCACAATGACAACTGCAGCACCTCAAGTACCAGAACATCTTAAATAATGTCAAGTAAAGTAAACTTAAACAAAAATAATGAAGAATATTATTATTTTTTTATACAGGTTCTGTACATTGATCACTTTTGCAATGTACCAATGACTAAAAATTGTGAGCACAAATGTGTCTACATAAAGCAAATGATTTCTCAACTCATTCCACTATTTGCCTGCCTGAAATAGAAACACTTGAAAGTACCTGGTCATTTTATCAAGCTTTAAGCATTTCTGGAGAAATATTGGGTAGGTTTACAAACTACATGAAAACTGGTCAACTTTATACATTGCAACCTGCAAAGTAAACCTGGTGTGGTGACTCTAGTCCAGAAGTAGTCAAACATTGGCCTTGCAGCTGTGGTGAAAACACAAATTCCATCATGCCAGAGGCATCTGCCTCTAGGAGTCATACCTGTGGCTGTCTTGCAATGTCCAATGCAAAACAGCTGGAGGGCTGATGTTTGGCTACCCATGCTGTAGTATGTTTACTTAGTCCCATTTTCTGGTACCTATAGTTTGAATTCCAACCCCCAAAAAATGTTTTTGTGTAGTATAAGAGATTTTTATAGATTTCTGTGGACCTCATGGCTTTGTTAGATGGGCAAATACATAATGCTTTTAGGTTTATTAAAGCAGAATTGTAGCGGTGCTGAGGGTAGGCAATAATTGCCATTATCCTCGACCAGAGGGTGGCCACTGATAATGTGACTCCTGTGAATGCATTCTAGAGTTATATTGTCCTGTCTCCAAGGTCCATTCTTGACATGATACAGATGGCTGGAAGGGGCTTATCGCATACACTGTACTGCAAAGGCACTGCAGTCATGCACACTAAGAAATAAGAAGCAATAAGGAAGTGGCTTTACCTCATATAATGTTTTTAAGCTCAGCTTTAAACTTGCATTTTCTTGTTGAGTTTCTGAGTTGTTTTTGGGCTGCTTTTGGCCTCCTTCTGCTTCAGTATTCCCATGGATTTGCTTGAGTGAAAATGAGTTCTGATCAAAACTATTGCCCTTACACAGACAAGCAGAGTGGTCAGTAGGGGACTGGAGTTGGGGGTGTTAGCTGCAGCTCTTTGTATGGAAATTCCCACAAGACTGAATGAGGTTACATTTACAAATCAGCATCAAAATGTAGTTTGTATCCTTGCACCTATAGTAATAAGTGAAAAACAACAAAACTAACTGTGTTTAATATTGGACTGAATATAAGTTTTGACAGAATTTTGGGAAATACCATTCCGAATACTTAGTATAAATTATTTTTACATGCAATTAAAATACAAATTTCATAGAGCACCAAATCCAATCTAACATTAAAACCAGAGAAAATTATGACTCGTGCTGTGAAAATGGATGTCATAATTCAGGCCATTTGTGTGCTTGGCACCTGTAAACTTTATTTTTTGTTAAGCATTGGTATCCCATGATAACACATTCACATAGGTCACATAACCCTTCCTTTCTCCTCTTCTTGAAGGAATTGACAGCATATTCATTCCAAACAGCATGCAGTCACCCTCTTTTGAACTAGAGAAGAATAAAATGGAGGTAATTATTGCTATATAAAGCATAAAAGCCATGTGCATTATTGTACTTTTTATCATAACTACCCTCTTACACAGGAAAACACAAACTGAAAAGGAAGCAAACAAAATACTGTGTGAGACAGTCTAGAAATATGAGTGCCAATGAAGCGGACACATTGGGTAGAAGATTGCGAAAAAAATAGAATAAGGCGAACAGATAGATATGTTGTTTGAATGAAAGAGGGTTCATTCACCTTATCTAAAGAGAGCCTTTTGAATCTGGGTTGTATAAATTAATTTTGTTGCCATTGCATTATACAGAAGACAACATAGCAATGCACTACCAGAAAAAGGTCATAGGGGAACACAATTCTCTTTTTTAATTTTGTTATTCATAATGTGGGTCACCACCTTAAACAATATGAGGGATCTGAGAAGCTGTGAACTCTCTCCTATATCATCATCTTCCTGGTCTCAGTATAATCTAAAGGACCTAAAAAATAAAATATATTTCTATAACAGCCAAAGAACACTAAGTAACAAATGACACTAAAGTAACTCAGAAATGGGACTATCTTTAATACACAACATGACTGAAAAGACACAACATATAAAAATATATTTGGTAACTAGCAACAATATGCCTGCTCATTGAGCCAAATGAAATTGGAAAGTCCCAGTGGTATAAGCACCCATATTTCTTATTTATATAATACCAGTAAAATACATGATATGGAGTATACAACAAAGAACAGCATTCTATGTGAGCCGTGTGGATTATAAAATGCATTGCACAGTGTACAGAATTAGGCAGACTTAGGCAGTCTCGAGTGCTTTGTGTACAGCACAGAGGACACACCACCGTCACCCCAATACACTTAGCACACCCCACTATGACCCCTATATACTCAGCACAATCACCCATTACATCTTACATCCTTATCTGATTCCACATCAGCGAAGAAGCAGACTGCCACTTCAGGCTTCAGGCAGATCCGCACATACTGTCCAACTTCTTTCCTTTGCTCCAGGTCTCTCTAACACATGAAACTACTTACCTTATGTGATGCCTTTTGATCTGATCATCTTCCTTCCAATAGTTTTCAGCAGTCCCTCCAGCACTGGTGCCAGTCTCTGATCCAGCGCAGACTGCTGTTTCTTCCTGTCCCGCGGTGTCTGTACGACGTGCGCACTCCAAGCTGCATACATAGACTCCCACCGTGTCTGTCCTCTTCTACCTGCCGGTGATCTCCACTGCGCATGTGCCCACCCCATCATCCTCCTGTACATGGCCGTTCGGATCTGTGTTCTTCAGCAGGGAGCGAGCTGCACACACTAACGTAAGTATTTCCTATTTGGCCACTTTTTATTTAATGTTGTGGCATATATCTACTGCTTGCTCGCAGTAGATATATGCAAACAAATTAACTCTAATTCTACTTTAACCCTTATCCATTATGCTAATTCTTCTTAATACAATAATTCAAGCGAAAACAACAACAAATGAGGCCTAGGTCTGATTGAAACAGACCAGGTATCTGAACAAACATGCACCTACTGTTCTCTGTAAACACCAAAAGCCGTTTCCTTCAAACGTTCCACCAATTTAGTTAGAGAATTGAATTTAGAGAGCACATAGACATGTTATTTTTTTAGGGCTCTCATTAAATCTTCATGATGTATGCTTTTAAAGTAACAGCGTGTTCAGAAGAGGCCGGCTTTTTATGCCACACCACATATAGAATACCCCTTTGGCAGCACGTACAAAGGAGAAGCCATAAGGGGACTTCTAAGGCATAAAAAACACCATTGCATAAACGTTAACAAATTGTATTACAGTCGATTGAAAGTTGTATAAAATCCCATACAGTCATGGACAAAACAAAATTACAGCTTTTGGTAAAGCTCATCATTCTACTGTTTTCAGGAAAAGAAATGAGGCCTTTAAAGAAAAAAATACAATCCCTACAGTCAAACATGGTGGAGGTTTACTGATGTTTTGGGGTTGCTTTGCTGCTTCAGGCACTGGATGTCTTGACTGTGTGCATGGCATTATGAAATCTGAAGACTACCAAAGAATTCTGGGGTGCAATGTAGGGCCCAGTGTCAGAAACATGGGTCTCCATCAGAGGTCATGGGTCTTACAGCAGGACAATGACCCAAAGTACACATCAAAAAACACCCAGAAATGGTTTCAGACAAAGCGCTGGAGAGTACTGGACTGGCCACCAATGAGTCCAGATCTGAATCCCATAGAGCACCTGTGGAGAGATTGCAAAATAGCAGTTGGGAAAAGGAACCCTTCCAATCTGAGAGACCTGGAGCAACTGGCGAGTGGTCCAAAATTCATGTAGAGAGGTGTAAGAAACTCATTGATGGTTACAGGAAGCAATTTATTTCAGTTGTTTTTTTCCAAGGGCTGTTCTACCAAATATTAATTGAGGGTGCCAATAATTTTGTCCAGTCCATTTTTGGTGTTTTGAGGGAATTTATCAGATTTGGGTTTTTTTCTTTACTTTTGTAGCATGCCTAAACATGTGTTGTGTATATGCCTGACATGTCAACCAATCAGCTTCTCTCTTCATTTGGTTCAGTTAAGATTTGAAAATTCATGAGTGAAGCAGATTGGTTGCCATGCACAGCTGCTCCAGATTTTGTCTGCTCCAGTTTTGATAAATCCCCTTCTCTGTCTAGTCTCTGGTCTAGTTCCACAAGTACAAATAGGTTTAAAATAATATTTATATAAAGACTGCGTGTGGTACCTTTTGCTGGTGCTGTCCTCTGCAAACGCTCCCCTCCCCACCCCAGCCCAGCGTCGGGCCCCTATTCAGCCCTTGGCACCAGCTGCTTACTGCTACTAGCTGCTGTTCTCTGCAAACCCTCACCCCCCACCCCCCCAGTGGGCCTCCACCAAGCAGCTGGTGTCCAAGACTTAATAGGGGCCCAATGCTGAGGCCCAGCATCGGGCCCCTATCAGCCCTGGGCACCAGCTGCTTGCTCCTACTGGCTGCTGTTCTCTGCAAACACTACCCCCAGGGGGCTCCCACCAGCAGCTGGTGCCCAAGGCTGAATAGGGGCTCAATGCTGGGGGAAGGAGGGTTGGGATGGGCCACCCACCCCAGCATCTGACACCAAGCTGCTGCTGTCCCCACAGACATCTGCTTACTTTTCCACTCCAGTCCAGGTCCAGCAGCTCTGCTCTGCTCTGCTCTGCTCTCAGTGCTCACTCCCCAGCTCCACCCCCGAAAAACCCTCCCTGCATGTACACAGCACAGGAAGGCACCATTTGTACAGGGGGGCCCGGCCCAAACCGTACCAAGTTCTGCACTGTCCACCGCGGCTGACCCTGTAAGAGCCACTCATGTGCACCGGTGTCTGTGTACAGATACCTTGCCAATCCCTGTGTATGAAGATAATGCTAAAATGTGCACTGAGAAATGTTCTCAAATGTTTAAAAACTCCCTACTGAATTTGGTGAATTAAATAAAATTGGTGAATAGATATCTCAAATTTCTAGAGAGATAGATAATATTCCAAAGCTTTTTTTTCCTTGCTGGAAATTACTGTGGCTTGTGGGTTTAGTAAATAGTTTTACCTGTGTGAGTTGTTAAATGTTCTCACGGGATCCCAACCTGAAAGAAGCAATTTCAGGGAGGTGTCCCTCTCATTTCAGGGAGTATGCCTTTTTCTCCTTTTCTGACTGACGGTCGGGCCGCGGCTCCTGATGTCAGAAAAGAAAAAAAAAACGATTGCAGGGAAAGGTTTAATCTGCTCGATCGAGCAGGTTAAACCTTTCCGGGAGTAGGTATTTCTCTCCAGGGCGGCCGGGAGCCGCTATCTAACAGCGGGAGAGTCCCGGAGCGTCCAGGAGAGTTGTTCTCAAGTGTGAGAAACCACAGTGACACATCACACAGATTTTAGTAAATGTAGTGAAAACCAATATGAATTTTCAAAAGAGTGGCACCATGTTTTTACAATTTATTAAGAATAATAACTACTATGCATAGTTTGCAGCATTAACATATATGAAACAACTGTTATATGCAAGGCTGGGGTATCTTACTTTGCAAACTTTTTCTGTATACTGTATATGTGTCTGAAGTGTATATGTGCCTAAAATGTGCATAAAGTCTAACTGTGTCAGAGGCAGACATAGTCAACAAATGGCCCATGTGTGAGAAAATATTTGGGCCCCCTTTCAATTATGGGGAATTATTTTAGTATATTAAAGAATCATTATGCTCCTTACCTGCTCTAGATGTGACCAGTGTCCAGGTCTACTTGACAGCATGGGAGGGTCCCAGCACCTGACCTAACACTAATGTCATGTCCTGGGCCCCATTAATCTCAGGCCCATTCCTGGTGCAGTTTCTTTTTCTCCACATTGAAGCATCAGGCCTATGCTGCAATATAAATCCAAGGTTAGCTTACTTAGCTTAACTTACTACCTTGTAGGTATGTGCTTCAGGGCCAATATTTTTCAGTCTGCGGAAAGTTATTCCATTGAAGAAGTAAGTGCACTAACTGAAGATGGAAAACTTTGATTCTCATTTATTAGCCCCAGGAAGGTCAGGCTGTGCCCCCCAAAAATATCAGCTATCATTAGATTTTATGTTTTACCTTAGTAAGGTTCTTTAAAGGCCAATTTCAGCCACATTATTTATAGACTTGGGAAGAGTCTATAAACTTTTGGTAAGTTTTTTTTTTTCCTCTATCTGTCCCTGGGGAGTGTTAACCTTACTTCCTGTCCCTGTGACAGCAGGAGCCTCTGACCCTTCCCCAAAAATAGGGTGAATCTCCCCTATGGCGACAAAGACAGTAAAATATACCTGACAGAGGTTCTAATCCTACCCCATGCTATGCAAAATTAAAGTGTCCCTGCTTCTTCTATGGGTTAAAGGATAACTATGGGGTTAAGTCTTTTCCTCATAGTTCTCCTTAGGGTAACGGAAGGACACAAACTAGCGTCCTCCCGTCACCCTAGGCTCAGTATACTGCGAGCTATAGCGGATCCCGACAATTGTGCCGGGATCCGCCCAGCTGCATGACTGACCGCTGGCTTTGCCTATCTAGAGGCAGAGCCAGCTGTGCCCGCCCCCTCCCCGTCCATTCCGCCAGTCAGCGCTGGCTGATCGGAGCGGGGAGGGGGGAATCCAGCCCCTCCCCTGTCACGGCAGATAGCCGTGACAGGATCGAGAGGTGAGCGAACGCCGGTAACTGTTCGCTCACCTCCCGATCTACTGAGCCGACCTGTCACAGTCTCATTGTCACAGGTCGGCTAGAACTATGAGGTGAGTGAAAATCACTCACAAGTGGAGTCAAGGTTAGGGACACCCCAAGCTTTATTTATTCTGATATTGCCAGCAAACCTTTTACTGCACTGTGATGTCACAAGTCTGTGCTTTTCTGGTCAAATGACCCATTGCCTGACGAATGTTTCTGTCATGTGACTAGCTAAACTCATCAATCATAGCAGATTATCCTGTTGCAGCCTGCAAGGCCTATCCATCTACCCAAAACCTTAACGTCTCAGCTATTCTCAGTCACTGTGCAATTTTGTGATTATTTTTGGCAAAGAAATTACAGTGTTTGTTCCTTGAAAGATAAAAATAAACAAAGTCTGATAGGATTAATTTGTGGCAACCAGTGTTCTCACAGTGCACACTTTTTCAATATTACCATAATTATCATCAACTATGTAATGTTAAACAAAAGTGATGAAGCACTATATTCATATTTTTGCTCATGCAGAATTTTGTGTTTCCTTGACTTCATACTCAGGTCTACAGTGGGTTGCATACGTTTTTACTGCACCAAAACTCCCACATTTTGCAGTGTTGCAACCTGAAATATAAAAAAAAGACTGCTAGCAGGTAGAGATATATGCCAATACCTGCAGCAGCTCTTTTTGCACCCTCAACACTTGCATGCTGGCCGGGCTATTACAAACTGGCAAAGCCTTTGTCACAATGTCCAGCAATCCATGCCGCATTTTTCTTTTGGTCCCTGGTGCTGGGCTGTCAGCCTCTTGTGATCCACAGGGCTGCAGCCAATCAGCACACCTCCGCCCCTATATACCACTTCCTCACTTGTTGCTAAGTGTTCGAGCAACAAGTCCTATCGTTTGTGCCTTACCCCTGTGATTTCTGTGTCCTGTTCTGGATCCCTGCATCCTCGATCTCTCCTGTGTTTCTGGTCTCCTGTGCTGCACCTTAGTAGATTCCTGTGTTGGCTTGCTTCCCTGTATTCCTGTGCTTCCTGTGTTACTCCAGCGTACCCG
Source organism: Nanorana parkeri (assembly GCF_000935625.1). Taxonomy (NCBI): domain Eukaryota; kingdom Metazoa; phylum Chordata; class Amphibia; order Anura; family Dicroglossidae; genus Nanorana; species Nanorana parkeri. The sequence goes on from NW_017306962.1 coordinate 774,820, forward strand.
GTAACCTCTCTGTTGGCTTTTCCCTCTTGCTCTTTCTTGTGTCCCTGTTTGTTGTGGTTCCTGATTGCTCCTATGTGTTGGCCCCCTCCTTGCTTGTATGACTCCCTTCTCTCTGTCATTCTTTTGGTCCCTGGTGCTGGGCTGTCAGCCTCTTGTGATCCACAGGGCTGCAGCCAATCAGCACACCTCCGCCCCTATATACCACTTCCTCACTTGTTGCTAAGTGTTCGAGCAACAAGTCCTATCGTTTGTGCCTTACCCCTGTGATTTCTGTGTCCTGTTCTGGATCCCTGCATCCTCGATCTCTCCTGTGTTTCTGGTCTCCTGTGCTGCACCTTAGTAGATTCCTGTGTTGGCTTGCTTCCCTGTATTCCTGTGCTTCCTGTGTTACTCCAGCGTACCCGGTAACCTCTCTGTTGGCTTTTCCCTCTTGCTCTTTCTTGTGTCCCTGTTTGTTGTGGTTCCTGATTGCTCCTATGTGTTGGCCCCCTCCTTGCTTGTATGTTCACACTCCCTTCTCTCTGTTCTCTGGTGCAATGTACATTCCCCTAGTGCTGTCCTTGTGCATTGCATTTGGTGCATCTGTGGCTGTGCTATGCATGTCTCCCATTGCACAGCTTTCAGTACATTTATGTTTTAGTCTTTCTGTATGTTCCCATGTGCATATTTCTAGAGTTCCGGTAGTTCTGTGTTTATAGCTGTTCCCCTGTGTGTACACGCTATATTTGAGCTTCTGTATTTGCACCATCTCTTGTGTGCATCTTCCCTGTATAGCACGCTCCCTTTGTGCATTCTCAGTATTAATGTCATATCTCCTTTATGCTCCCATGTGTCCTGCTAGTGGATGGTAATCACCTCCACTGTGAGCCCTTGCACCTGTGCTGTACCTGCATATCTCTGGTCTCTGTGGGTACACCGATTGGGTAGAAAACCTGTGGTTATTTTGCTCTGCACTATTGTGCACCTCTCCCCTTTCTCCTGTGCATACACCTGTTATGTGTTCCCTTCTGTTACCTGCTCCCTGTGCCACGCATATTCCCTGCATCTTCCCTCTAGTGCCTGTTTTCTGTATCCTGTATGCACCCTGTGTCTTGTCCCGTGTGCTGTGGTCCCTGAGTACCTGCTGGCACTGTGCCTGCATGGGTGTGTCAGAGAGCCGCAACCTGGGAGCTGCACCGCCACTCAACATCCACACCATCAGTGGCTCTGGTGAAGACCAGGTGGCTCCTTAGATCCTGCAACTCTGGCACACCTGCATTTGTTCTGCGGTCACACTGTCCCTGCATCTTCAGAGACCCATATTCCTGCCCATTCCTAATTCAGTCCCTATATACTGCTCTGCAAGACCCAGAGTTTACGATTCCTGGTGCTCCAGTGCCCAAATCATGACAGCTCTGACACTAACAAGTAGTTAGTGCTTGCCTATTCCTTTCCAACCCCACACATTTACTATTGGTTTATCACTATGATGAGCTTCATTCATGGCCAATAGGGATGTGTGGAGCATGGGAGGGAGGCAAGGTCCACTATTACAAAGAAATGCCAGAGCTTTGCCTGATCAGAACTAGTCAGCATTTGGGTGTAGAGAGAGCAGACATTCCAACTCTCCCGGACGCTCCGGGAGTCTCCCGCTAATAGATAGAGGCTCCCAGCCACCCGGGAGAGAAACACTTCCTCCCGGAAAGGTTTAATCTGCTCGATCGAGCAGTTTAAACCTTTCCCTGTGATCGTTTTTTTTTCTTTTCTGACATTGGGAGACGCGGCCCGACCGTCAGTCAGAAAAGAAAAAAATGCATACAGATGGATATTGCACTTTGCAATAGCCAATAGCAAACTAGCTAATGCACAAGCACACTGCTGCTGTCAATCAGCAGAGGGGGACCTGCATTTTTCTATCAGCTCCTCTTCTGGTGATTGAAAGCAGCAGAGGGCAGGTGCAATAGCTAGTTTTCTATTGGCTATTGCAAAGTGAAATAGCCAATAGGAATCTAGCTATGCATTCTTAAGCCTTTTTTTTTTATTATTCTGATGACTGCAACTGTCAGAATACTAAAAAAAAGAAAAAAAAAGCCTGCAGATAGCAAAGAAGCTATTGCTTCCTGTGCTATCTGCCATTCTTTCAGGGGGGTGCTCTCTCCCAGCCCCCCCCCCCCCCTCCGTGGATGGGGGGGGGGAGAGGGCACCTCCCTGAAATGAGAGGGACACCTCCCTGAAATTGCTTCTTTCAGGTTGGGATCCCTGAGAGAGGGAGGCAGTGAAAGCAATGAAAGTTGCAGGCGTCTCTGGGTACCTGTACTTTATACCTGCTAGCAGCTTTATTTTTATTTTAAGTAACAGTTACTTAAATTGAAAATTGATGTTAACTAACATCTGTACAAGGAAAGGTCAGCAGTTTTCACTTCTCTGAGAGTGTGTTTCCTTTTGCTACAGGAGAAATTAGTTATACCTGGGAGTTTATTATTCATACTCACCTTTATTCTCTGAGTCTGATGCTTACAGGTACTTCCAGTGACCCTCAATATCAGTAGTAACCAAATCTTCGTTGTGTACTAAAATATGTCTTGTAAGGCCATAATCATGGAGTGATCAAGTTAGCCATTTATTATCCTGCTGCACGTATGATTTCACAATTCTGAATCCTATGGGAGTAAGCGTATGCTCCTAAATATTCCCATATTATTACTGTCCTAGAAACTCTGCATGTTGTACTAACATAGCAAATTTTGTTGCAATGAACACATAGAGAACCAACCTCAAAATGTATAGTACATGGTGATTGTGTTACAGTGGGAGAGAAACTAGAGATCTTGATGGTTTGTTCTTTGGTTCCCCTATGCACTGGTCTCTGGACCCAAACAGCTAGCCAACCACAGCTGACAACCTTACCACATAGTACATCCAGCAGAACACAGCGATCAGTACACTCTTTCTGCTTGTAAGAGGTATGCAAAAAATACTGTAACAAGCCATATGTAATGTTTTCAAACACAGAGCCAAATTCTGTTCACATTGTGCAGATTCCCTTCCCATTTTGCCAGTCCTTTTCAACAATATATGTGACTGTGAAAAAAGTGAAAAAAAGAACCAAGGGCTGAAAATAATTTTCTAGTCTCTGGGATTTTAAAGCTAAAATCATAATCCAGTCATACATTTTAATATTAAATGTAAGACATTTGCAGTTTGAAGCTATACAATTATTAGACGTTTTCATTACGTTTAATTCAACAGATGGGCATTACTTTTTAGTACAAAGACTTTTAATATTTGCTTTCTAAAGCTGTGATATGGATTTAAAGTGAAAGTACCTTCACTGAACCAATCATAAATACTTCCCATGTGCTGACCCATTTTTAGACATACACCTTCCTTTTAAAATAATCTTAGGCTTTTGTCATTTTAATTCTTTGTAAGAATTAGCAATGCCTTTTCTCTTGAGGCTGCTGTGAGTTCCAATGTGCAGTTGCAATAAGGTTAAAGTGATTCTAGCAGCCACTGATTTCCTTAACATACAATCGATGTCACCAGTGGGTATGGGCATGCAGGGACTGCACAGCGCATATGTAAAACTATTCCCTTTGTAAAAAGTGTAAACTAGAATATGTAACGGTTACCAGTAATCCAATTGTCATTCCAGGTACCTTGTTTTAACATGTTCCATCAGACAAAAATTATGGATAAGAGTAGATGAAATATAAAAATTGTTCCACCACCTGCTTTCCCTTTTTCTGTTAAATTCTACATGAACTGTAACCAGATTATATTCACTGTATGAAGCGTTTGGTGTTCCAAATTTGGTAGATGAAAGAAGTATTACTTAATGATTTACCAGGCAACACAAGTACATTTGTTTCAGTGGATTCTGAGAGAGAGACTACATCTTCAAGCCAAAAACACTTTCACTTTGCCCTAAGTAGAGGGAAAAAAATTGCTGTTATCTGAGTGACAGAATTAGTCTCAGATTTTCATTTTCTTTAGATGTCTTTAGTATCACAATTGTGCAGGGATATAACTATTTTAATGCTATTTTCTCCTAAATAGTCATATCCATTACACATCTTGTATAGCTGTTATATCCTTAAGGACCTCAAACTGAAAGTTATCTAGAACTCCTCTTTTGCTAATTGAAAGAATCCTCTAATATCTAGACCCCTTTGCATATTTCTTGAAAGTACTGATAACATTTTATCTTTACACACTTATTATCTGATTAAATAGAGAATTAAAGTGACAATAAAGGGGTTTTTTTTTTCTCCCACCCAATGTTAATGTCAGGACTTACCTTAAATCATTCCTCTTTATTCGATCATCTTCTTATTTACTGTCCTTTTCCGCTGTCCCTCCAGTGCTGGTGCGGGTCTCGGATCCAGCGCTGACTCCTCTGTCCTCCTCTTCTCTGATGTCCCACGGTGTCTGTGCGGGTGCACGCTGCTCCATAGACTTACCTTGTGTCTCTCCGCATCTCTCAGCCGAACATCTGAACTGCGCATGCACCTGCCCAAAGATCCTTTGCGGCCGCCCGAGATTCTTCAGATGTTCAGACGGGAGCGCGTGGCGCAGAAACAGGTACGTTTCAAAAGTTTTTTGTTTTTTAGTTTTTGCATATATCTACTGCTCGCTAGCACGCTCATTAGCATATACAAGTCATAGCAGATGCATAAACATTAGTGCACACCCTCCACTGACATTGGCAACAAGCAGGCTATTTAAACCTGCGTTTTGCATAGCCTCATTGCTGAATGGTCTTTCAGTCTATTTCCTGTGACCCATGATCTCTGATCATGAACTTGTGCCTGACCTTCATTGCTAAAACAGCTAAAAGTTTCCCAGCACACTCACCAGCCAGCATTCCTCATCAAGGTAGTTCCCTCTATGTAGTTTGCTCCTAACTCTAACCCATGAGAGTCTCCATCTTGGAGCACATGTAGCAAAAGATAAAATTGGGTGAGCTGACACCCCCAGTGTGTCACTGTACCAAATCAGTCAAGCAAAACAAATGGCAAATGCATTCATCAACTCATAACCAGCTTTAAAGCAGGGTGCACATGGAAGGGCTTTACATAGTAGAACAGCAAAAAGTTTCCCAGCACACTCACCAGCCAGCATGCAAAAAAAACTTGTCTAACCGCTAAGGTTAAAAACAGAGGTTTTAGATACACATCTTCTGCAGAATATGTGAAACCCGCACTGCCTCGTCAAGGCCCCTCTGTGTAGTGCGGTCCTAACTCTAACCTATGAGAGTCTCCACTTTGGAGCAAAAGATAAAATTGGGTGCAGGTTCGCCAGGAGGCAGCCCAACCTCTTTAAAGGCACAGGGACACACAAGGGACCCCGCACATCACAACAGCAGCTGAGACCCCCCAGTGTGTCACTGCACCAAATCAAACTTTTTGCTGTTTTACTGTTTAAAGCCCTTCCACGTGCACCTTGCTTTAAAGCTGGTTATGTGTTGATGAGTGTGTTTGCCATTTGTTTTGCTTGATCTTCATTGCTGACCCGGCTTCCTGCTGACCTACTTTTGGATTTCCGTCTGATTATGTTTGCTGTTTATCCCTGTTACCAGCCTTGGCCTGGACTTCTGGCCAAGATTCTGCTCACTGATACTGTACCTCACTGCCTGCTTATTGCTGACATTGGCTTGTCTCTGACCCTGGTCCTGTTTATGATTTGGTGCTTTGCTGCTAATCTGTATACAACCACGGCCTGTGACCAGACTCTGCGCCAAGTTCTCCCTGAACTTTGTCTATCCTTGGCGCAACAATAGCTATACCCCTTCACATCTGATACCAGTGCTCCCAAGTCCCAGTCAACAGTTCCTGCAGTTTGACACCTTGGCACTTGTACCCTTCCTTTGCCATTTGCAGACCTTGTCTTGCTTCCAGGGATGCTTGCATGGGAATTGTGCAAGAGGACACCCTTGTAACCTTGGGATCCTCATACAGGTCAGTGACATCTTTGTAACTCTGCTCTCCTAACAGCATACTTCCTGCATTACAGCACACCTGATTGGCTCCTTGTGCTCCCCTTCCAGGAATTGCAGAGGGGGAAACTAAGATAGAACCACACGAGCAGTGAGGGAGGATTTCATTTAGGGGCAGCTTTTAGAGGACTGGTGGGAGCAGCCATCTTATTTCATTGGATGGCACTGCCCCATAGATACAGGCCACTGCTATCCACTGGGCCTCTCAACTTAGCTAAGCAGTCTTGGCCTTTTTACACACATCGGCTGCTGTGTAAAAAGGCCAGGACTGAAGTGGGAGTACAAAATTTACCATAATCACCCCATGCCCAGCTTCTTAATGCCAACTTGACAAAATTGCTGGCATTACAGTTGTTCATATTCAATCTGGTGGAGTCAGAGAGACAAATCTGCCTGTCACCTGACGCTATGCACTGACTCACTTTTATAAAGATGATCCAGTCCTAGATCAGTAATGGTTACAAAACCCTTGCAAAACAGATCTTTATTGCTTTATCTTATCCTAATGGATAACAGATCTTCAATGCTTTCCTTTATCCTAATGGAGAGATTTCCTATGTTCTATTCCGTTTTGTTTAAAAAAGAAAAACAGACAAAGTAAGTGACATTTTTTCTAAGAACTGGGCAAAGTTTTTCTTTTCCTCCAGATTCACTTTTTTAAAAAGTTTTAATATCTTCACATTGAAGTAATTGGATATTAAGATTTAATCAGTACAATATTGTGAGAAATTAAGCAATTCTTATTTTTAGAATGGGAAATCAGATTTTCTGAGATGTTCTGCGATGTTCCTCAATTACCCACACGTTTTTTTCAATTTCTTAGAATTTATGCCAAAATATATCATATTATACTGAATAAAAGACATCTATATTGAAAAGGAGCCTATACTGAGTGCACGTAAAAAATTCAATGTTTCAATAAAGTATTATTAAGTTATGGATGCAGTTTCCCATGATGTCCTGTCAGCCACACAACTATATTGCCGATAGGTTAATGTTTCTGCAATTATCTTGTGATGATACCCACAGTATAGTAATGAAATATAGCGCTATCAACATTATTATACATCTAGGATTGTTTCCTATATATTGTTGACAGTCTTACAGGCAGGCCTGTGTACTATTTTTAAATGCAGCTTTTATATGCAGCAGAAATTACAAATGTTATAGAATCTGGGACTGCAGAGCCCTCTGACCTCTGGTCTTAAAGCTAAATTTCAAACAGGTACCGTGTAATTCCACTCTGTATTCATTACAAATTCATGAAACATAATTTACTTCTTTGAAGAGTGACATCAGTCTAACACTGAGCTTGCCTACAGGAAAGGAAAGTACAGGGATGCCCTCATGATTGCACTCTTGCTTCATTCTTCCTTAATCCTCTTTAAATCACAAGCTCTGGGACAAGAGGTGACTAAGGAACCAGAACCTCAGCATTTTTTTCTATAGTCACTAGGGCTGTGGAAATTAAAGATTAATTTCTCGATTTAATCGTTAAACTTTTTTTTAGAACTAGGATCACACTAATCCAGCACGTTATTATTCTGAGTTGCCCCACTCAAGCGGCGGCCATATTGAGTGGGGCACGTGAGATTAAAACCGTGCTGGATTAGTGTGATCCTAGTTCATTTTATTACTTCATTGCTGTGCTGTATGTGTATAGGCCAATGTAGTTGGATCTATATTTGTGTTATAATTAATCAAAATGAATTGATTTAAAAAAATTTGATTAATCGAACACGAAAATTTTAATCATTACCAGCCCTAATAGTCACCCATTAGATGATTGGACCATCAATGTGATATGGTGGTCTATATACAGTATGTCATGCTTTAACTAATGGCTAATATTTCTAATGCTGCAACCTGTTCTGCAGTATAACAGCTGTCAAAAGGATCTATTCATTTAAATGTGATCAACTTTTGACCTGACATGCACATCCACTGAGGGCTTTTTGGGAAATCAACTGCTGCTGTCTATAAGGCAATATGTTAATTCACTGGTTTATCCCATTTTATCTGGGCGTTACAGAATATGTTTTTATCTCCTTGCATGCTGTAACTTCCAGCACAATATCTTGTAGCACAACCTACAGGTGAATATCTGGAAACGATTTGAATGGTAACTTAAATTATTGTATTACAAATCAACAAGCATTTTTAAATTTACATTCCTTCTAACCTAAGCTCAAACAAATTTTCAAAAAATTATCCATCCTTTTAGTTATGGCATCAGCACCAAACTTACCATTTGGCACAGTAGTCAAACAATTATAGAGAGCCACACAACCATCATTGCTGTTTAGTGTATCTTTTATTGTAAATCCATGCAATGAGAAAGAACCCAGATGCATTTAGCTCACAAAGACTTGGTCTTAGTCACTCAAAGACTAAGGGCTTGCATATAAAATACATCTAAATTCATTCTGCTTTGATGTACTCATTTCAATAATTATAAATTGAACAGCAGTGAAGGTGTGTGGTTTTCAATTATTGCTGTACTGTTTCTGGCACACGAGTCATGTCTGTATCCTCTCATTGCTTTGAGATTTTACAGGACTAACTACTTGGAACAGAGCATCTACTCTACATGAAGTTATTAGCCACATTAGGCTACTATCTAGAGATGCAAAATGTTCTGTGCAACATATGTGATCAAAAGAGGTTTTGGTTTTAATTCAACAAGGCCAAAGTTCCTCTAGATTCCAATTATGTAATTCTGGCCTTGTGAAGCATTATTTGTGTGGACACATTATAAAAACAGTATTAATTAAAAATTACATCTTAGGGGTTTATTCACAAATGAGCCAAAGTATCCATCCATAGCTTCGGCTGATCCTTCGGCTAGAAATGTGCACTGGCAACAAATTAGTTTTGTATCAGATTTTGCTTTATTTCGTTTTTCAGAAATCGGGTCCTAAAGTCAATTCGTTTCGGAATTCGGATGAAATTCGTTAGCGGAAAACCGTACGAACGTGCGTTTCTAATTAATTTTGTGTTCGTTTCGTTTGTGCAGCAAAGTGACATTTAAGAGGGAAAAAAGTTTTTTTTTTGTTCTCAAATGTCACTTTGCTGCAACTAAATTTTGTCCCAACAAAAAAAAGTTTGTCCAAAAAAACGAATCGGAAATTCGGATTCGTTTGCATTCGTTATATCTGTAATTCGGAATTTGGATACATCCGAATCTCCGAATTTCCGAAATTTCGTCCGAATTTCGATTCGGAACGAAACTAATCGCACATGTCTACCTTCGGCTCACTTCGGCCGTCTCTGCCCTTTGGTTCAGTCGAACCAAAGGGCTGCTGTATGGGCTATTCACTACAGCCCATACAGCAGCTGAAGGCAGCCGAGCTGAAGGCATATGCTTCACTTCGACTGAGCCTAAGTGACAGCTAAAGCGTGGAGAAAGGTCGGCCGAAGCCAACCGATCTCCATGCAAATGACAGCTGGGTGGAGCCAGCCGTGATCTCACTGCTCTCTCCACCCAGTTGTAATGACAGATCAGCGTCCCCAAATTGCCTGCCCCACCCAGTTGTTATTCATTGGCCGGGACCTGCTAGAAGACTCTGGAAGCTGCAGGCCAATAGGAAACAGTTGGGCGGAGCTAGCTGTCATCACTAGCTCTGCCCAATTGTTCTTTTGCCTGCATCTGTCAGATGCTTCATTATGTGGCTGGAGTTGGTTGCGTGCGGTCGGGTCGGCGTGCGTCAGGTTTTTTTTTATTATTTTTTTTTCCTTTTCTTTAAAATATATATTTTTTCCTTTTCCTATTTTATCGAAGTCGAACTCCTTCTGCACTTCGGCTCAGCCGATGTACGGCTGATTTTAGATAATGTACAGCTGAAATCAGCCGTACAAGGCTGAAGTGAATAGCCGAACAGCGTTCGGCTCACTTCACTTCGGCTCGGTTATTCACTCGGCTGCCTTCGGCAGCTAAGTGAATAACCCCCTTAGTAATAGACTTGTAAGCCGGCAAACACATTTTTTATTTCGTTCTTTCAGGTTACGCTGTTTCGTTATTCGGATTTGGAGCTTTCAGATTTCGTTTAAGTTTCGGGCGGGGCTTTCTGATTGGCCGAGAACAGTCACGTGTGTGATTTATTTTCATTGTGAAGGAAATTCAGATGATCCGAAATTTGATTAAAAGAACATTTGGATTAGTTTGCATTCAGTCTCATTAGAATTTGGACATTCAAATGCATCCATTCATGAAATTTTGTCTGAATTTGCATTCGGAATGAAACAAAACTTACATGTCTACTTAGTAATATTATAGCACACTTAAGGAATCAATAACTTCTAATCCAATTATTAATGTCATGAGTCATAGAAAAAATGTCATAGAAATTCTTGGTAATGCACATAATATTCTAGTGCATAAGAACGATCATAAAATTGAATGTTGGTCTAGGGGACCGAATGAATATTACCATAAGACAGAAGGTTTGTGCTCGAATTTGCTGAGTAATATTACAAGAGTACAAATAGATTTAGGTATTATTTGCATATATATTATCCTGAAAATAAAAAGAGTGAATGATACCTTCCAGAGAAAGAGAGTAAATGGAGAATGAAGGAACATCCAATGTTATTTATTTAATCCGAGCACTCTGATAAGGCAATACCAATTTACTGTGAGACTATTTATTAGCAATAGGAGCAAAATCTTCTATATGAGCTGCCAGTCTTCCTGCAGTCATAACATAACTTCAGTGAGTTCTATGTATCAGAATAAAGCAAAGGGGACGTGATCGCTCACTTCTGGTCACACTCACTAATCCACCATTCAATGAATGTTTGGCATACTAACCATAATTCCCCACAGAGTGATGTACAATATCAGTTAATAATGCAATCTCAAAACCCCCTTACCACTCTGCTTAGAGAGTCGAACAAACCGCGGACATCCCATAATGTTCGGTGTTCGGCGAACGCTCGAACATGCTATGTTCGAGTCGAACATAGGTTCGACTCGAACGCGAAGCTCATCCCTAGTTGGGAGTCAAAGGAAACATACTGTACAGTAATTATCCATATGGAGGAGCATATATTGCATTGTCAAGTATTTAACCCAGGGGGTCCACCATTACTGGCAGGCAATTCTCATTTTCAGGCAACAATGGCAGCCTATATATATTTTTTTTGTTATTTTAGGTTCACTGAATCAAAGGCATAAAATAATATTTGTTTTTTAGGAAAATACCTTATTACCATTGTTTTTGGGCTTTCACTGTGACCTGTAGAAAATTCATATCTCAGTAGGAATAGGAAAAAATGTTTACGTGCATCAAATGGCTTTCCCTGAGCAAGCTTATTGGCTGAAGCTATCTGTGCACAATAAATAGCCCAAGTGTTGTCCACAACTGTTAAATTGCAAGTACTGGAAGCTAGGCATTTATTGTTTATCACAGATACCAAATACCATTTCTGATGCACAAGCTGATTTTATTAGCCCTGCTACTAGATACCAAGAACTAAGTGGCAAATAGTCCAATTTTTCTGTGCTATTGCAGGCTTCGTCATCATTTAGCTTCTGCTTGTGAAGGCTAGTGATTGTACAGTAACCATAATTATTTATTTCTCATATTTGTAGTGTCATTATATCGCACAGCATTTTACAGAATACATAGAACCATACAAATTAGTCTCTGTCCCCTGCTAGAGCTCACATTTGAATATCCCTAACACACTCAAGCCAGTTTAGCTACTTTAGCTAACCAAGTGTGTTATTGGTGTGTGGAAGGAAACCAGTGCACCTGTAGAAAACCCACACAAATATACAAACCCAATGCAGATAATGAACTTCATACTATCGTCTATGTAGCAGTGGCATATAAATATTAAATTAGGTAAAAGTGCTGTTATTCAGAAGATGGAGGTGAGGTTGTTATATATGCAGTTCTTCACTAATGCCCATGGTTTCCAATTGGTTCCTAGAGGTGCAATAGTCAAATATCCACAAACAATGTGGCCATATTTTGGCCATATAGTGTACCTTTATTAAATACTAATGCTGTTTTCTGAAACTCATGGCTGTAGATTCATTTTGACTTGCAACAAGCTTAAATTCTGCCACTCTTCCTGCCCTCCATTCGATTGTGAGCTCTATCAAAGGGCTAATTTGTTTCATTCTATGTATTCTGTAAAATGCTGTGCAATGTAATGCAAATAATCCAGCACCTAGCAGAAGACCTATGTTGGAGTATCAGAGCTGCAACATAGCTAAAACCAGCATTGAAATACACTGTGCACTTGAGTTCAGGGTGGATCATTATGCAATAGAGAAATGCCCCAAGAGGTACCTGTTGTTATTAAAGCAGCATCTTACTTCTTTAACTGCATAGGTGACAAAGGGGGACGTTATATGACTCAAACTATATTTAAACTAGTTAATATGTTTTCTTTCCTTTTTTCTTATACTGTGATGCAGTTGAAATGTTGCTTTCGTGGCATTTTTCTCCTTTAAATGTTAGACAACAAAACAAAAATACATCTTCAACTGAAGGGGTCCACTACAGCATCTCTCTTTGCCCAGCATAACCCTATTTTGGTTTCGTGACAGATCACACTCCACAAAATGTCAGTGTCACCTGAGGGGATACACAGTAATGAAAGAGTGGACTGATGGAAGCTGCCAGACACCCACTGTGTGACATGTTATTGTGAGGAGATGTTACCAGTTTGATGAATTAAATATCAATGTATCTAGGGCTGCTTATCCTGACTGCGGCTTAGCAATTCTTGATGAGGTGAGTTGCAGTGCACAGCATGGGTAACGTTAAAAGACATATCACTGGCTATACACAGGGTCAAAGCACATCAAGTGCCATCTCACATTGCACTTCTCTTTTTATGTAGGAGTAGCAACACCAACCTTTTGTACTGTACTGTGTTCTTGAGTTACCAGCTTTGATTTCCTCTTTTCTTTCTGAAATTACAGCTGTTCACAGTCACGCAAGCAATGAAAAGCAGTGTTATATAACATACATTTGCAATCACGGGATTTCGTCACCATATTTTCCATCTTGATTTTTTTTTTTTTTACATTTTTGTTATACATATCTTTGCAAGATTACATACTGTACATAGATATAATACAAAGTGGTAGCTCATGTTTTTAAAACGTTCAGCACCATGGTGACCTAGAAAGACAAGTGACCCTTAGATGCCCATATGTACCAGATAGTGATTGGAGGATCTGGCTGCTCATAAAATGATTGTTTATACCAGACTTTCTCAACCAGGATGCCATGGCTTCCTCAGGGGTGTCTTGAAATTTTCACATAGCGTCATGCCTCTGATATGGAAAGGACTCAAGATGTAAAAGAGGGGGGCTTGTAATGTGAAAATCGGGTGACCCTGATGTGAAAGGAGGGGGTTCCTGAAATGAAGAGAACTCATAATGTGAAAGGTGGCTCCTGGTGTAAAGGGCACTCTGCTGTGGAAAGGAGGATACTGATGTGAAAGAAGGGCGGGGGGCTTCTGATGTGAAGGAGACATCTGATGTGAAGAGGGGCTCCTAGTGTGAGAGGGAATGACTCTGATATGAAAGGAGGGGGACTCCTGAAGTGAAGAAGGCTCATAATGAGAAGGCTGGCTCCTGATATAAAGGTGCACTCTGCTTTGAAAGGGAGAATTCTGATGTGAAGGGGGACGGGGGCTTCTGATGTGAAGAGGGGGGCTTTTATGTGATGGGAGGAACCCCATTACTGTATTTTTGCATGGGGGTACATACTAGCCCCCTATCTGGAAAATGTTTGCATTTTGCATACTATCTCATGATTCAAGATTTTGCATTCTTTTAAAGGATTCCATGAATGAAAAAAGTTAAGTTTTATACTCGATAGTTGTGCATGTTTATGCCCTATGAAAGAACCCCACCATTATTCCTATTTTATGTGAACAAATAATAATTTGCTGGAAAAATCCAGCTCAGCCACCTGACTCATTCCACAAGTGAGTTAGGAGTGTGTAATGCTAGAAACAGGAAATGGAACAGGTAATACTTTATGTTTGTACTTATTTTTGTAATCAAATGCATTGAAAGCAATCTTATCATTCAGGGTGAAACAGCTGGTTTGCTTTGATTCTCCACCCATCCCCCACCCTCCTGCAGCACTTTGCTCATCGCTAACTGGGAGGCAACGGAGAAGCATGTGATCCAGTCCATTTGCATTTTGCTTGAACTACAAATCCCAAAGATCAGCCCCTAAATGTAAAGCTTAGCAAAACTTTAATTTCTATTTTTGTTGTCTGTTCTCGCAGTTAAGCTCAAGGAAACTGACCCAGTTGCATTTAAGGTACTTTACTTGGCGAAACTGCTGCATGTACAAACTTAGTTACAGAAAAAGCAAAAGAAAACAAAACATACAGGCTGCTACAAACATACATACATACGCTTGCACCCACTACACTATCCTTTCTAGTACATGTAATGGTTTCTAAGAGATGAAACACTAAATACTTAGCTTCCAGCTGCAGATTCCGTAAATTCCGTAAAGAACAGGACTTCTTCGCAATTAAGCGTTCGCAAGAAAATGGCTTTTGGTTGCAGTCTCTGGTGCCAAAGTCCTTTGTTTCAGAGTTTCATGGTGAGTCCTCTCTTGGTCAGAGTGATGTCCTCTCTTGCCCAAAGTTTCATTCTGAAGTCCTCCCTTGGTCAGAGTGATGTCCTTTCTTGCTCAATTTATTTTATTAGAAATATTGGCATCCCAACGGTGGGTGGTGCCCTTCAAGACTTGTATGAGTCCCTATGCAACCTGTATTTCACTTTATAGAGTTCTAGGTGGCAACGTTGTATCATGAATTGCCATCAGTAGTCAATGCTGAATAATCCTTGACCAGCCTATGTGTGCTTGTTTTCACAAGGTTTCCCTATAGCAACATTGCATTGTGATACGAATATTAAGGAAACAATACAGAGCAGCCATACCATTATCAAAAACCAGTTTGGTTTGTTTAGAAGGCACCCTCCATTGTGAGAAACCAGCTTTCTGTCAACAGCCGAACAGACCACGTGTCTCCTTTGCAAATTCCCTATGTGTGCTGAAATATCAATTAGCATATAT
>NW_017306962.1:789880-798688 GCF_000935625.1 Nanorana parkeri
TGGTAATTAACAGGAAAAAAAATGTAAACAAAAGAAAAAAAAAGCATGGGATCCCCCTTCCAAAACAAACCAGATCCTTTAGGTCTGGTAGGACAGTTCGGAGGGACTTCCAAGTTAAAGTCCCCCACTTCAAAATTCCTACCAGACCTAAAGGGCCTAGTATGACTTTTGGGGGGAAACTCCGCACACTTTCTTTTTTAATTTTTAACTTGGGGGTCCCTCCTAACTTTCCTACCAGACCTAACGGGTCTGGTATGGTTTGAGAGGGTGACCCCACACGTTTTTTCTACTGTTTGTTTACATTTGCAGGAAGAATGGTCTGCTTCGGCAGACCGTTCTCCCATCTTCGGCTCATCCGAGCAGAATGCATATGCTTTGGCTTGACTGAGCACTTCGGCTGCCTGCAACTGCTGTACGGGCTATTGTGAACCGAAGGGCTCCGGTGGCCAAAGTGAGCCGAAGGATTAGCCGAAGCTACTGCTATATCCTTTGGCTCCTTTGTGGAAAAATCCCCTTATTTTTATATTTCCATTCTCTCTATTTGTCCCCCTGACCATTGTCACCAAAACAGAAAGTGATGGGAAATTCAAAATTTTGAGTTGTGACCAGAGAAAGAGGCGAGCGAAGACTCTCCAACAGGGGCATCTGTACTTGTGACAGCTCTCTAGGAAGGGAGATTTTTCCTCTCATTTTCTGTTGTGTCGTTAGGGCAGGAAGTGAAGGGAAATCTCTGCAGCAGGAAATGGGCAGCAAATAATAACCTTTGAGGGGTTTTAATCCTTCCTTATGCCCCATAAAAAAACAGCTTTACATACACGTTAATTAGATTTTATTGTTTGATTTTCACCCCACTTCCTTTTACTAGCGCGGTACTAGACGTGAATGCAATGTTTTCCTTGATGTGGCTATAACTGAGTGGACCAGTCAGATCCAAAAATGTGTTTCAGGGGCGTAATATCTAAACCTGTCACATTAGCCTATATACAGCCAAGCATGCTAAAAATGGAGCCATCGGTTTGTCAGCCTAGGTAGGATTGGGCAGCTGGATCTTTGTTATTGGGCATCTTAGTTGCCCACGGAACAAACAATATCACTGATACCATCTCAAGCATCATCCATTTTCCAGCATACTGTAAGAATTCACCATCTAATGCAGCAAATGTTTAACCATAAGAAAATTCGTTTTGTTTTAATACCCTACACATTCTCATATTTTGAATTAAAAAAATTGGTGAAGAATGACCTTTAAAATGCCGCCATATGATTATGTTATCAAATCAAAAAGCATTTTCTAAAGTAAAGTTATAAATTATGCCTCCCGTCTTTCCAAATAGTTAAGCAAATGTTCACAATGTGCTTGCAATGTATCGGTTCAATCCACTTAACATGTAATCTGTTAGAACTGCATATACAATATCCAATAACTAAAATCTGGCACACCAGGGTACTGAAAATGAACTGCAATTGAGCTTGTTTGTAACAAACAATACTTCTGTGTCACAGTTACAATAGATGAATTTACAGCTTATGAGAAAAACATTTCTCAATGTGAGATTTGCCTGAGCCCTTGTTATGCTCTCTGTGACCTTGAGTAACCTGCAATGAAATGCTGGATTACACTTGCTACTGAAATAAACAAACGCGCAGTTACACTTTATAAACAATCACAGTGGTAAGGTCATGGCGCAATCACCAAAAGTATAGTATAAACTGTATGCTAACAAAGATGTCCATTTATTTTGCTTGATCTAATGTAATTTGAAATTTCAATTTGAAAATTTAATTTTTCAATTGATAATAAATAGTTTAAATAAATCAGAGATGTTTACCCACTTACCAGCTACCGTTTTTTTCTCCCTTATGGACCAAAGCAATTTTACACTTCAGCTATTGGCCTTTTGATTCAGCAACTTTGACATTGCTTAAGATATTTTTATTGTTTGGGGGCAAACAATGCTTCTTAGTTGTATTGTCTGCCAAGATTTATTTATTTTCTATATTTTTACAGACAGCAAAAGTAATAATTAGAAAAATCACACTTTATTGCCAGTTTATCCAATGATAAGTTTAACACAACTCATGTTTTTGTAGATACAAAGAGCACATTTTATTATACCATTTTACTTTGTTTTACCATGGCAATAAGAAAATGTTGCTGGTACAAAGTTTGGTAAAGTTTTTTTTTATGTTTTGATTTTTTTTTAAAGCATTATTTTAGTGTGCACTTTTTTAATTTAATGCAACAAAACAAATGAAAGAAAAACTTTTTTTTTTTTAATTCGATAAAGACATTTAAGGTAATTTACTGATGGAGTATAAACTGTTCACAAAAGTGCATGTTCACTTTGCAAACTGAATGTTAGTTAACAAGGTGTTCCTTTGTTCACTTTGAATACCCAATCATGTATGAGGGTGATTCCAAATAATAGATTTCTGCTAGCATATTATTGGTTGATTAAAGTGAAAGCTGCTGTATCCCCTTACTCAGAGAAAACATACTTACTGTAAGGTCCAGTCACATCTTTGGGTATATCTACACACATGTTCATTCATTTAAATGCATTGTGTTAAGGCAACTCTTTCATATTAAATGGGCAACACAGCACATTAGAACCCAGAGAGCATCCACATCTGTATTCTGTGTGCTATTGGCAAATCATTGCAATAAGAATGATTGACAGTGCTTGGAAACATTAGACAGCAAATTTTTGTGCATTGCAGTAACCCACATTAAAACTCACTGCAAAATTTTGCAGTTACAAAGGTGTGAATTCAGGCTTTGTAAACTGGACATTTACTTTGCTAAGAGCAGTCTCTATGCCTTTTAGAAAATCGACCCTACTGTGATGCTTAATGTGAAAAATGTAAGAGAAGAAAAAAAGTATGCAGAGAAATAACAATACAAGCCAAAAATAAAATACCTTCTGAACCTGTAAGTATTTGAAGTGAATACAGGTCAGCCGATGATGCAACTCCTCTGCATGTGTTCTAGAGTTGGATCATCCCATTTTATAGATGACAAAAGTGTACCTTGCACTGTGCAAGAGCCACAGGCATTCTGCACAATAAAATTGCAAGCAGACATGTAAAAACATTTTTTTTGGCAGCAGAGACTTCTACCAAAAAACTCTACCTGCAAGTAGGTAGTGTAACTTTTGAGACTGGGTCATAGATGAACAGCTTAGCCACTGAACCACTCCATAAAACCATTGGAACTTGCTCTTCTGCTGCCAATAAATACAATCAATGTTGGTGCAAATGTATAAAAGAAATAATCTATTCTTACTAAACTGCATACATTATTATATGCTACGTTTTTATACACCCTAAATGTATGTAAGTGCTATTGCAAATGCTTGTACAATATAAATTGGGAAAAATAATAAAATCAGATCAGATAAAGCATTAAAGCATAATATCCTAGGTTATATACTATATAGGTAACTACCGTATATCCTGTAATCTGCAATATTAGGATATTGATATTATTAATTTCCACCACTCTTAGCTACACAATTCTACACATTTCCTTAAAGATAAAAAAGTAATCCATGAAGAAACATCTGACCCTGTGTTACATGTAGCGCACACCCTAAGAAGCCGCAGAGCAAAGGTGGGTCATCCATTATAGCAATGTCTAGGGAATCCAGGTTCTGACTGCAAATTAGCACCTACCACACTCTATGGTGACCGATAAAAGCGAGGTACAGACTGTAGATATGATGCTGAGGAATTTTAATGATGAACTTCAGGGAGAGAAGTTGAGGGTCAGGCTCGTGTAGACTCCTTTTAAAGGTAGGATAGAGTAACTGCTGCCATCATAGACTAGGATCTTTAACCTCTTGACACCGCGGATGTCAACTGGTTAAGCAAGACATGGCAGTCTGTGTGGAGAGCACCCAGCAAAGCAGCACTTAAATCAGAAATCTTTAGTCACCATTATCCCTGGTATTACCCAGATAGCAAGCAATTGAGCTGCAAGTTTGAAAATGACTTGCTAAACTATTGCAGACTTGCCAAGCTTCACAATTATGTTGCACAATTATAGCAAGTCTGCACTGCAAGTCTCCAGACCAGCGAGCTTGCAGAGCTCTTGCTAAGACCTGCAGGACTCTTGCTGTAGACTTGCCAAGCAAATTTGCTACAAATTCAAAAAGTGTCAACTAGAACTTGTTCTGCAAGTCTACAACTTGCTAGGAATGTGTGCAGCAAGTTAACAAGAATTACAATTTAACCCTGCCACAAGTTTGTGGTAGGTTATCCTTGCTATCTGGGTAGTAGTAGTCACTGGTCCCCCAGACTCAGGCCTCAGTTCAAGCACATGGGTAGTCCCCAGGCTTTAGGCCTTGCCAAATCAGACAGTCCATAGGAGCCACAACCAGGCAGAGCCCAGAGGAGGAAGAGATAGCTCACATGGTCTACCCCAAGTATTTATCTCAACTCCCAACATGCACTACTGGCTATTAACCTCCTAGTGGTTAGCTAGGGAGACATACATACTCATTACAATCTCTTATTGGTTGTTACAGGCAGATGCAATTGATGACAGACTGATTAGGGGAAACCATAGAATACAAATCAGCATCAGTATGACACTACTAACTTTACTAAGCACTCCTGCTGTTACATACATAAAAGTAAAGTTATAAAATGAAAAGGTGCCTGAATTCTGAAGCCCCAGGTCACAATAGTTTGCTGGCTATTAACAAATCCAGGCATGATGGTTAACGCCACTTAGCTCCCAGGCACTTTGTTCCCCAAGCCCTGTGTGAGTTAGGTATGCATTCTTCTAATAAAACATTTGAAACACGGATATTTCATAAGATAACTAAAGCGGTACCACCTGTGACAGTCTCATTGTCACAGGTCGGCTTAGAACTATGAGGTGAGTGGAAATCACTCATCTCATAGTTCTCCTTTAATGTACATTAATGTACATATTATACACGGTTCTGGAAGTGGTGTGACCACAGATAATAATTATTGGAAAAAATACAATAACAGCAGTCTGGGTGACAGATAACTTAAATCTGACAAGTTGGTCATAACAGCCCCCAGCTAGCAATACTAGGTTATAATGTATCACTTCTACAAATATACTTACACATCTTCCCATTTAGAAATATGTAACATGTTCTTTATTTATAATTACTTTAGCACTGCATTCTTCTAAAGAACCCTGCATTCTGCATTCTTCTATAGAACCCTGCAGATTCCTTTATATCAATAACGGAATGCAGTATTTATCTTGTTTACAGAAGAAAATGAATGCATTTATACCTAGATAACAATAGGGAAGTTCACTGCAAACCAAGCTGAGTAGATAATGAGGCTTTTGGAATGTATGCTTAAAGTGACACTAAACTCAGGAGTTAAATCTTAAAAATGCATTCAAGCATCTTCATTATTAACAACAATGTTGTTTATTTGTGTTTCACTCGGCTGTAGATCCTCAAATCATCTCTGAATTTGTGCTGACACTGTCCTTACTTCTGGAGGGTGGCTACTTTTGTTCCCCAACCGCGGGAGTAATAGCTCCGCCCACTTGTCACTTTTTAAAACCGGTGGATCCCCGCCATTGTCTTATCGTTCCATTTGAGCTTGAAAAAGAGGTGAATACCTCGAAACGCGTCGCTCTTGCTCTTCTCCACCTAAAGCATCCCTATCCCCTCACTGATCCGACCA
Source organism: Nanorana parkeri (assembly GCF_000935625.1). NCBI lineage: Eukaryota > Metazoa > Chordata > Amphibia > Anura > Dicroglossidae > Nanorana > Nanorana parkeri. Next base: position 795,566 of record NW_017306962.1, read on the forward strand.
CCCAGTGCCTGTCAGCTGCTTTCACGTACCGACTCCCGCACACTGTCCTCAGCTGACTTGACAAAGACGGAGCACCTACATTCACAGCTGCGGCCACAGCAGCCTAGCCTGCACTCGATACCGTTAGGTCCCCCCAGGTTCTCCCCCACACTGCCTGGAGCCGACATCCTCCCAGCGGCACTGCGGACAGAGTCACCTCTCTCCGTTCACAGTATTCCTCTCCGGTGGATGAACCGCCTCAGTCAGCACACCAACTGGATTCAGACAGACACCACGAGGGTCCCGATCCTTCGAACATGCCGTCCATCTCCTGATCCCTGGACTCACATAAGTGCTTTTACATTGATTCTTTGCCATCGATTTTTTACCATTACATTGATTCCCTGTTATATATAGTTCAGTCCAACTAGCTAGTGCTCCATTGTTATATTTGCTGTTGCGCCCTTCGTGTCCCTTTGTTGATCTACTTTTGTTCCCCATGGTCCCTGTGCAGGGTGTAAAGTAGCCACCGCTCCAAGCCCATTCCAGTGATGGGCAACAATCTCACATTTGGTTTACTAATCTGTATTGAGGAGGGCAGCAGTAGATTTTTTTATAGTTTTGATTGAGCTGTACATTGTGGATCAAAACAGACCTGTGTCTATGAGCCTATAGAATACCATAGTACTGCATTCAGATCCATATAAAATACAGATGTGAACGCAGAGAGTTGTACGTCTGTTTGCATGGCAGCACTAAGACTGAAGGTACGGCTGGAGTTAAGCTTTAAGACAGTGTCCTTGTAACGTACCTGAACCCAATAGTAATGTTAATCCTTGGAAATCACAGGAAAAATCAGTAATAGTCTAAAAATGTACACAGGTCAGCTAAAGGGAAAGTCATAAATTATACATTACTTTGATGGATAACTGTTTAAATAAAGGTCCTCTTTCTCAGTGTTATTACATATCACTGGCATTTTGTAACAAGATAAGTGCAGCAGTTCTGTTATTTGCTATCTGTGTACTTCTGTCCTGCTTATTTTATTTTAAATTGTAGTCGTCAATGATATGCCATGTCCAAACCAATACCATAAACCTTCCTAGTTTTAAAATGCTTACCAATGTAATTCTAACATCAAAATTACTATACCTCAACACCCAAAGTGTACAAATCTGTGCAGGAGCAGCCACTATTAACAGCAATGGTGACTGCTGTGTGATCCAAGAAGGAGAAGATAAGAAATGCTGTCGATATGTTCAAAATCTGAAATTGAACTTCAGGAAACCCCTGTTCGGATAAATATATGTATCTGAACCCCTGATTTGGAGGGGTGTCCCAATACGTTTGGTAATATAGTGTGTGTATATATATATATATATAGATATATATATACACTGAGTGGCTAGATTATTGTGACCACCCCATCAGTACTGCGTTGGGCCACGAGATTACTCCACGAGATGACTTTGTTGGGCCGTCTCGTGACTCCACGAGATGTTGAAAGGTGATGCGAGGAATCTGACACTGCACTGTTGCCCTTCTGTTGTCTTGTACCAGTCTTGCCACTCTCCGTTCTGCCCTAACATTGACTAGGCGCTGACGGCCACAATTCGCACGTTCAGACCCAGATTTTCGGCTGACAGTCCAGTCTTTAAACACTTTAACAACAGTTGCTCTTGAACATTTAACGAATTCTGCTGTTTTGCTGATACTCGCTCCATGGCTCCGAGCGCCAACAATCATCCCACGTTCAAAGGCTGTTAAATCGCGTTGTTTACCCATATCTTCAGAAAAAAATCACTTCTACTGTCGTGGTAAACAACCTGCTTCATTATTTATAATGGTCTGGCCCTCTAGCAACTTCAGCGCGCAATTATAGCTAATTGTAACTAATTTGCCTACAAACGTCAGGTGGTCATAATAATCTGGCCACTCAGTGTATATATACACACACAGTATATACATATATTTGTATTTTTTAGTTTCTTTTCGGGGGAAGATAATGAATCTTTACATGCCTCCCGGCTTCCTGGCTAATCAGGAAGCCAGATGGTGAGTCAATACATGCCACCTGGCTTCCTTAATGGGACTTCTGTTATCGGCAAGTACAGGAAAAAAATATCGGTACTCGTACTCTATACCGAAAAACCGATATCGGTGCATCCATAGTAAATAGGCTGTTTACTTTCCAAGGGAATTTTCGCTTAGTTTAGTGAATGTGGTAAAAAGTAACTTTGCAAAGAACGCCTAGTAAATAAACCTTATATGCTCTTCTTTATGTCATTGTTTTGCTACAATCGTACTGTAGATGACACAGCTATATCTGCTCTTTCTATAAGGGTCCATTCAAACTGAAAACTCCAGTGCACATGTCGATGCTGATAAACACCCCTACAATATGCTAGCATTCTATAACACTACTAAAACACTGAAAACAACTACACACACAAGATGCAGCATGCAATTGAACAAGACATAATAATCACCTGTTCCAGTTCCTCTGTTCTGTAAAGCAAACCATTTGCTGAAGTTCTTTGCCTGTCCTAGAGGCATTTCTTCCCATATATCACAGACAAGAAGTGACCTAAGTGTATTCATACGCATGAACTCATGTCTGATGAATAAAACTATATCTAGTACAATATCATTAATCCGTTTGACTTAAATGCCCTAGTGGATTCCTAGTGGCTCCTTTCGAACACTCATACCTATAGATCTTTGCCATTGCCTGTGGGTTCTATGTACAGCTTTTCAGTGACTTGGTCAACCATGTGTGTATTGTAAAGAATATTTGTTGTGCAGTCATTTAAAAGTACACTAGCTTATTTTATAAGCACTTGATGGTAGCCGGATATTAGGAAGTTATCTGACTGATGAAAAGCATTTGACTTTCCTGATGTTTATATCACAGATACAAGCATGCACAGTTGCATAAAAGCAGGTTCTGATCTTAACTTGGGATAAACAATCAGGTACTGCAAAATGCAGTCATTTCCACAATGGAGCTCTGTCTCACATCTGTTTTGGAGTGGTGAGTACACCACAGATAGCTAAATCATATCCTTTTGTGCCAAAATTATTGGTATCAGACCACAACATATGACACCTATGAAACTGTCTACATTGAATATATATATATAC